>NC_056629.2:6810000-7110000 GCF_002870075.4 Lactuca sativa
TTAGACTTCTCTCTCGAAATCGCTCCTTATCAACACATATATCGAACCCAAACCCAAGAAGCACCACCGAAAAGACCCCATATACTTCAACAATCTCGTCCAACAACACCTGAACCCGACAAGGACTCCCGTCCCCAAAGAAGGACAGACCCAACTGCCGCTGCGATACTCGATGCGACTCTCTAGAACTTGAAACTCTAGTGATCGATCTCCCTACCAGACCACCCTCGCAAAACATCATCCTGCTAATCGCCCATCGACTTACAGACTCTAAGAACACTCTTCCAGCTCTGATTCTCTAATCGATCCTGGTCGCAACTCAAAAAGAACGGAAAGGTCATAATCCCCTAAGGACCCACCGCCTGAACAGGTCGGAAGGAGAGAACCCCAAAACTCAAACAGAAGAAAAGATCATGCTCGCTTGGAAATATCCTCTGATATCTATAGACATAAGCCCCAACTTCCTCTCAATTATCCCCTTCAACACTAAGCATTAGGTCAGCTCCTGACCCAAAAGATGAACCTCCAAAGGTTACTCATTGGAAACCAAAACGTCTCATCGAATTCCTTCTCACGATAACTATCTCGGCTCATCGCGACACACAAGTCACGAAGTTCTCTTTACCCCAAGAGAATGCTACAACTTATCTGAAATCATTTCACCTCCGACCTCTGTCGTCTACCACCCACTGGTTCCCTGCATCTCGCGGTACTTCTCATATCAACGAAACTGATCCACTCCGGCCTAAGATATCAGATGTAGGTCAATACCCCTCTCAAAATCAAACCCATCTACGAATCCGAAACGTCATCACGCCTATTCAATACACGAATGGATCCAGACACGAGCTCGAGAATCTGATTCAACAGCAAAATTGGAACCACTCATTTCCAATCTGGTACTCAACTCATGACCCAGAATTCGCGGATTGTGTGCACACCATCTCTCCAATTCCTTCTGATTACGATAATCCCTACTCAACCTGGAATATAAAAATTCCCGAATAACACGGAGACCCCCGTCTCGCCCCTGGTTCGGCAACCAGGCTCCCGAAGACTCAAGTGGTAAGGCTACCCAAGCCTACGAACTCCTCTGCGCCATACTCTAACTAGTGATTACTACAGCTCCCGACAGAACATTTTTCACCCTTATCGACTACCAAGTGCTACGGCCTCTCCCGTAGTCTTGCGATACTCTCTTATTGACTTGTGAATGCTACGACTCCCTGCAATATCACAACACACACACACACACACACACACACACTCTCTCTCTCTAACCAGTAAATATCACGGCTCCCTGTAGTATCATGACACTCTATCGCTGACTAGTGAATACCACGGCTCCCTGTAGTATCACAACCCTCTCCTACTATCCAGTGAATACTACAACTCCCCGTATTATCACGACACTCTCTTTTGCATACTCATGGATGCTACGGCTCCCCGTAGTCTTACAACACTCTCTCGCTCACTGACTCACCATGGGCTCACTCCATAGTTTCTCTTGATAATCCTAAGCGAATACTCCTACTTGGATCCACTTGCTCTCTTATCACCCCATAAACTCATCCTCAAGTATCACCACACTGAGTTCACCAACTAAGGCTCCACAACTCAACATAGATGTGTGCTTACACCCACCCAACTTATGCACCACCACTCCTTATGTAAGTTCTCGCAGGCAAGGCACTAGTCTCAGCACATATACACCCTTAGACAGTCTCACTCCGGCGACAATTAACTGATGGGTTCCCATGGGAACAAAATCACTTGGTACTCCACTCGCCATCTCACAACTCGAGTCCTAACATGACCAAAAATTAGGACATCGTACTCGGGTACCTCGGTACACCATCACAACGTCTCAAGCGGTCCTGCCTTTACCAATGATCTTTCACTTACACAACTCGAAACCTCGAAATAATCCCATCTCCCAAATTGAAACACGGAGGAATCGTTAATGACTGAATACACGTTGCCGAAAATCTGAAGCTCCACCCTCTACTGATCACCGCCCATATGAACTACTCATACTGACTCTAAAATTGGTCGACACACCAAATGTTGCCCTCTATTGGAGTATAGATTACAATCTATACTTATACCCACAAATCTCTGCTATTTCACCCTGAACTCAGCGACCCATCCGCCTCGAACTTAGCATTTGCAAACCCGAAAATTTCTAGCCATAATAAATCCTCTGACTAATGGCCACCTGCCGCGAATTCTCTCATCTTTCCTTAAGCACATACTCATACATCATCCTGCCTTGCACCTTGACTCATCCACCAATAACCCATGTCTCGTGTGTCCGCACCGCGGTCCTCCATAACCAGCTCTCTAACTGCACTCGAACGAATTGCTGATCTTCTCAATTGAATACCCAGTTCTCCCCCACTCATGGTTCGAACCATCACCAGACAACATACCAACAATTTACTCCATGGAATGTTTCACTAGGTACATCACACTTGACTCTGGGAACATTACACGAAAACACTCAATGATCTTCCCGAAGGAAACCAAGCATCTCCAAATATCCCGTAAGTCAGACAAAATCTCAAAATCCTCCCAGCACGACTGCCTTAAATCATCTTGAAATCTCAGACCGATATACCTTTGGACACCTCAACTACTCTGAAAATCCTGACCCTCAGTCCGGAAATAATGCACTATCACACACCTCGTCTCTGACTCCTCGACCAACCTCCCAACATGGGAATCATTGTAACGTCTCGAAAATATGAGCCAAAAATTTCATTTTTAAAACATACATTTTGCAAAACATTAGAAATAAAACATTCACTGATCGTATTATTTCATAAAAGATGTTGCGTGTCTGGAAACCATTTTATAAAACATAATACTGTCAGTGTACAAATCCCCAGGAAGATCTCATAGTGCGGAATACAAAGCGTGTGTGTGATGTGCCGCTACCGCGCCGGCTCCTTCCCCTTCGAAGAAGAGGTACCTGAAACCAAAACTGAAAACTGTAAGAACGAAGCTTAGTGAGTTCCCCCATCTTACCACATACCATAAAATCACATATCATACATACTGTCGGGCTATTTTGGGGTGCCGACCTACCCGTGTCAAGCCGTTCTGAGGTGCTGACTACCCATGTCAAGCCATTCTGGGGTGCTGACTACCCATCGGTCCTAGCAACCGGTCCTCGGGGACTATTTCACCCCTACTGCTACTATCACATATATCATAACATAACATATTATCAGACATATCTGGGGTGTCCGATCTACCCTTCGGTCCTAACGACCGAACTTGGGGACTATTCCCCTCCTACTGCCACTATCACATATAACATATCATGCCAGCATATAAACATATCATCACATACTGTCAGACATATTTGGGGTGTTTGACCTACCCTTCGGTCCTAACAACCGAACTCTACTACTATCACATATATATATCATGCCAGCATATAAGATATCAGGTAGTAACAAACCTAGATGATATCACAAAGACAATCATCTAACGTATAACTCCTACTGGTGGGCCGGCATTATGGCCGTAGACCCACCGCTACTGGAAGGTAACTCACCTCAAAGTAGTTGCTGATCTGCATGGGAACTGACTGTCTTCTGCTGTTGCTACCCTGGAAGTCCTCCGGCTAAAATCCCCACAAAACACCCAGTCAAATACTGATGGGTTTTGGTCATAAGACATCCTATGTGCTCATACAAACCCTAATGCTTGGATCTAGGTTTCTCTATTGTACATGCTTTGAATCCAAGACTAGAAACCCTAATTCCAGCATATAGAAATCAATATTAACATATAATTAGGTTTATGATTTTACCTTGATTGTTATGTAGCAATAACAATCCCAATTCCTCCTTCAATTGACTTTGGAAGGCTTAGAGTCACAAGTGTCACTTCTTTAATGGCTTACAAACACCAAGAGCAAATGGAAAAGGTATAAACAGAGAGGAGAGAGGTAGGAATTCATCCTTAGGACTTATTGGGAAGGCTTAGACGAATTCATGAGCCTTAGGGGGTTTATATAGGTGTAAAGATTAGGGTTTTAGTCCTTATCCTTATATAGTTGCTTGCCCACCAAGCAACCATAAGATAAGTCTTAGAAACCCTTATCCTAGTCGAATTCTAAGGCATTATCTCCTTAAATTCGTTCACCCTATATTTAAGATAATCCTTACCTTATTTTGTAACTATCACATAATTACAATTCAGCCCCTCTAGTTTAATTAATTACACTTGATCACAAAATTAATTCTTAATTAATTATTGACCAATAGTAATTAAACAAATATGATTTCTCCTTTAATATATTATTCTTATAACATATTAATAAATCATAATAACCTCTCTCTATTTATTTCTCCAATCAAGTTGTTTCGGTGAAGGCAACCCAAAAGGACTATGCACTATCGGGTCAAGTGCATACCAAAATAGTTATGGACTTAGACACTAATCCAACAGTCTCCCACTTGGATAAGTCTAACAACTATTATGCGTATGACTTCAGATCCCGATCTGCAATCGTAGCTTTCCTAAGCCGCTTTCAACTCTAATCCTATCAGATACGCGTGTCCTTAGATAAGGGATCATATATTCCTCCATTCTAGATATCATATGAGATATGATTTCAAATCATTCTTTTTGTACTATATCTCGATTCCTGATTTATGAAGACTGACTAATTGAACAAATCAAATTAGCCCTAGCCTGGCCGAGCATTTACGTTTGTCATCACTAAACCATCGAGGGGCCCAAAGATATCGCTTTTATCCTACTTTGGATAAAAGGAACGAATAAACTTTGATACAATGCTTGCTTGCACTTACTAACCAAATCACACACAACAATATGTTTTATAACACCAAGTTACTAGTGCGTTTACATATTATCAATGTGCAACCGATTTGCAAGATACAACTCACACATCTCAGTTTCAAGAATATAAGATGTTATCGTCTCACCAATCACTCGTGATACAATCCATGGAGTGATCCAAGTGAGCGTGGGTTTAATCCAATGCTCAAATCATATTCATAAGCACTCATGAACGTTGCAGCAAACATTTGCTTATGTCTAATACTCTTTTAGACAATCCACACACCAATTCACGACAGTCTTCATTCATATCTACTTCCAACATATGAACGACTGTGGCCCGTTTGAATAATTCGATTATTCTTAATAAACTCAATTATTCTGGAAGTCAAAACATGCAAATGTGAAACACAAGAATAATACTAATCCCATATGGCCTCAACCCTTTGAGCATAAATAAAACACTTTTATTTATCACCATATTGATTACTCATTATTTGTCGTTTCGGGTAATCAACTTCTTACTTGAATTACAACACTTGTCCCATGCTCCTAGCATGCACATAATGTTTACCTATGGTTCTTTTGTGAAATAGATCACATTGAACACATTTCCAATCATTCTCATTTCACAACTCCAAATCCTTTTCAGAAGTGAAAGAATATCAAATTCTTGCTACTTATAGAATATGCTAGATTCTAACATTTTATGCAATGATCTTTTTTGTAATGTCACTGCACCAAAGTCACAAAGACTATTGCCAATGATATTACAAAGTCTTCTATTGGAGATTGTTACAAGAAAATTCCTTAGATATGATGTCTCTCACTCAAAGTACATTCCTTTGAAAATCCTTTTGCATAAGAGTTTCTAATCTAGACATAGATTTTCAATATTCAATTCCCTAATATGGACACGCTTCCATATTTTCCATATGACAACTCATTCTTAATAGAATCTTATCTATTCGTAATGATGTCGATATGGTCCATCCAATATGGAAACATTTCCATAATTTCCATATGACAACTTATTCTTAATAGAATCTTTTCTATTTATAATAATGTCGATATGGTCTATCCAATACCATGCTTCCAACTACTCACAAGCGACCAATCCTCGTCAAACTTTGGATTGTCCTTTGATAGTTGTTTAATTATTTTTGTAACGCCTGTGTTTCCGTGCTTGTCACTTTTAGCAATGTAATAGTCTAGGTTAACCTCTGTAACCCGTTTTGAAATAATAAGATTGTATTATTTGAGTATTGTGTGTTTTGTGCTTAATTGCTTAATTATGTGGTTTGATTAATTAAGAATAAAAATAAACGTCAAAATTTAAGTGTAAAATAAACTTAATATCTTTGAATAATGTTGTAGTAGTTGAAACAAGGTTTCCGAATATATATAAAACGCCCAAATCTGACTTCGTATGAGGAAGTTATGATTTATCGAAGTTTCGGCTTAGCGGTGTGCAGCCCGAAATACTCGATTTGAGATCGAGCGATTTTTAGCCGAAGCAATCTAAACGAGGATCGAAGGTCTCGTTGTTGGTATCGAAGCGATAAAAAGTTAGGCGAGAACGGACGTCAAACGAAGAAGTTATGAATTTATAACGAAGTTTTCTGTCGCGGCCTATTAAAAATAAATAATAAAAATAAAGTCGAAATTAGCCGACGGAGTCTAAACGAAAGTTGTAGAGCGTAGTCTCACCTTCGCATGGATATAAAGAACGTCGAAAACGGAGTTCGTATGCGAAAGTTATGAATTTCCGAAGTTTATTAAATATTTTGTAATTAAAATTAATCTTTTAATCCGGCATTATCCGAAGACGAGTCACCGGTCCGATCCGACGTACGCCCTGCGTACTCCGAAGAGTGTCGACATTTCGGATGACGCATGCAGTGACGATTTCGGAAGCAGTACGCGCTGCGTACTGCAGTACGCCCCGCGTACTCCGAGGCTCCAGCCTCCTATAAATAGGAACCGAAGGCAGCCGAGTCTTTTGCCAATTTCTTCTCTTCTCTATCCCGTTTTGCATCATTTTGCATGCCAGAAATACCCCGAAGCCCCGGTATCATACTCAAGCCCCGAGGCAAGTCCCGAGATCCCGAAGATCCCGAGAAGTGCGGTTCCCGAGCCGAAGCTCTGCCCGCGAGAAGTTCGATTTTTGTGAAGATCTTTCAGATCTGCTGAGGATTACTACTTCTGCAAGTCGTAGTGTTGTCCGATCATCTTCTGATCAAGTGAGTGTATACTACCTTTCATAAACACGATAATAATACAAGTTTGGTTCGAGTGTATTAAGTATATTGTTGTTTATAGGTGTGAGTGTGTAGTTACCTTCTTCTAACACATAAATATTAAGTATTTTCTATAAAATACGTGCTATGTGTATATTATATTATTGTTTATATGTGTGAATGTGTATTCACTCTCTTCTATCTCATAGATATGATTTATTCTCTATGAGATATGTGTTATGTGTGTGTGTGCCTCATCTGTTATGTGGATTATGTGTTGATTAAAGCATGCTATACAGGTTTTCAAAACTATGTATAAAAATGTATATTTTATCTACTAATATGTTGGGTAGAACATGGGTAGATAGTTGGTGGGTAATAAACAGATGAGAGGCCTCGTTGTTGTTTGATTTAGTCATCTAGCGGAGTTTAGATGACGACCACTGGCTATTCTAGACAGTTTTGTGGAAACATTAGCAGGTTCGCCACCTGTAGGTGTTAGTGAACTTGGGTGTTCATTCGCTGTACTCCATCCCCCTCATGGTTGCCTTATTTGACTTATATTGCTGAGGTACCCCCGAAGCATGTGTTGTCGCCCCGATGAAATATTCTTAGACTAGGTCCCTTATGTTAGTTGTTGTAGGGACATAAAGTGAGAATAACGGGAATGGGTAATTGGGTTATTGTTGGTTGGTGAAAATTAAATATGATTATTTATTGTGGGTTGAAAACCCTATATGCTCACCAGGCTCCCAAGCCTGACCCACTCAGTTTTATTTGTATTACAGGAAGTGGCGCGAGGGCATGAGATGGATGAACCATCAGTTGTTTTGTTTACAAGTCTGTATATGTATATATTTGTTGAATGACTTGTAATGTTATCGTTTATGCTTATTGGTCTGTATCGGAACATGACACCCCAAGTTTTGATTATATAATGAAAAATACATTTCTTTTATGAAATGCTTTGGTAAACATTGTTTTATCATGTTTTGTTTTTGGGAACAAATTCCGCAACTCTTTCAAATCAAAAGGATTACTCTGAAAATATTTTAAAAGCATAAATGAAAAACGGTCTTTTCTGGCCGAGATTTTGGGGATGTCACAGTTGGTATCAGAGCATTAGTTTAAGCGAACTAGGAATTTGTAGGATTTCTAGACTTAAACTTAGAATGTTAAGTGGAATTTTGAGATGTGTGTCTGTTGTGTTTTAGACACGAGCACTGATTTATTTTAGGAAAGTTGCCTAAAATGCTTTTATGTGCTAAATGTTATATGTTGCCATATATGATATTATTTGTTCGGATCTATGGTCTGTTGCCGACCGGATCTAGAAACCTTATGTGTGTAGGATTCTAAGAGTACGTCTACGATATTAGAACTAGCATGTAAACGTTTCGGAGTGATAAGGAAGATTTGAATATCTATCATGATTAAGGATCTAATTTCACCTTATTCGGTGTGTAGATCAAAATGGTGAGAACAAGAAGTGGAGTTGGAAATGCAGATGAAAACAGGAATCAACCACCAGTGATTGAGCAAGTACCTGTCGTAGCAGCAGCACCTGAGCCAATAACCATGGCTGGTGTGCAAATGATGATTCAGACGATGTTGGATCTTCAGATGGATGAAACTAGATGGTTGCTTCAACATAATCGTGAAGAACTGTCAATTCGTGTGGAGGAGCCTGAATTAAATGAAGGGCACTCGGAAGGGGGAAACTTCAGTAGGTCTATTGGTTAAGCCAACCCACTGATAGTTAGGCAAGATAACCATGATGGAAGGAATGATGGAATGGGATGCACGTATAAGGACTTTCTAACTTGCAAACCATCGACCTTCAATGGAAAGGAGGATCCGATTGGGGTTATGGATTGGATCTTTGAAATGGAGTTAGCCTTCATGACATGTGGTTGCAGAGGCAAGTTGCAGACTATCTATGCAGTGCGTCAGTTCTGAGGTGGAGCCGTTCGTTGGTGGAACACTCTAGGGAAGACGTTGAGCCCTAATGAGCCACTGCAATTGTCATGGGCAGAGTTCTTGGTGCAGTTCAAGCGCAAGTTCTGCTCGGCTCAAAATTTGTTGGAGTTGGAGAACAAGTTCCTGACATTGACGAAAGGCAGCATGTCAGTTGATGAATACACCAATAACATCACCGATAAGATGGAGTTTGCCTTGCGTATCATTCCAGATGAGCTGACAAAGGTGGACCGGTATGCGAAGGGACTCCCATGGGAGTACGAGGTGCCAGTACGTCAGGCACTTACTCTAGAGGCAACTATCTGGGCTGCCAAGTCTGTTGAGAACATGATAAAGGGAAGAACTACCGACAAGGTTGAGGTTGGTGAGAAAAGAAAGTTTGAGGGAACATCAGGTTCCGGTAAGAAGGGCAAATTTTCGAAATCTGATATCGAAAAAGTTTGGAGGAAAAGGAGGCGAAGCAAAGTGGTGTGATAAGTGTAAGAAAAATCACTTTGGGAAATGTAGCGAGGATGTGACCTGCTACAAGTGTGGGAAGGTTGGATATTTTGCCAATGAATGTCCGAACAACAAAAGGATGTGTTTTGGTTGCAATGAAGAGGGGCATATTTTGAAAGACTGTCCGAAGAAGAAGGAGGCAGCTAGGCCCAACATTCCACCAAAGCCGAAGGCGAGAGCCTTCCAGATGACACTTGAGGCCGCGAAAGATGAAACTGATGTCGCTTCTGGTACCTTTTTCGTAAATGAATTACCTGCTCAAATTTTGTTTGATTCTGGAGCCAACTACTCCTTTATTTCGCATGAGTTTGGTAGAAAGCTAGCTTTGCCTGTTGATAGACTAGATAATGCTTTATTAGTCAAAGTAGCTAGTGGCAAGTTTGTACCTGTTAGTCATCGTATGAAAGACATCTTAATTGACCTTAATGGGAATAAGTTTCACGAGGAATTATTGCCCATTGATCTTAATGGTTTCGACATCGTGTTGGGAATGGATTGGCTTAGCGCCAATGATGCCGAAATTTTATGCAAGAAGAAGATAGTTAAAGTAAACCCGCCTGGGAAGGATTCATTTATGGTGTATGGGGACAAACGCAGAGTGAATTCTGGAATCATTTCTCTAATGAAAGCCAGAAGGTGTTTGACCAAGGGATGTACATCATATTTAGCATTCGTGATTGATGCTAAGAAAGAAAAGAAGGTGATGCAGAGTATTCCAGTGGTGTGTGATTATCCGGAAGTATTTCCCGAAGATCTTCCTGGATTACCACCTGATAGACAAGTAGAGTTCAGAATAGACTTGTTACCAGGAACCACGCCAATAGCAAAAGCACCTTATCGATTAGCACCGACGGAGATGAAGGAGCTAATGATGCAACTTCAGGAGTTATTGGACAAAGGTTTCATTAGACCTAGTTCATCACCCTGGGGAGCTCCAGTGTTATTTGTGAAGAAGAAAGATGGAAGTATGAGAATGTGCATTGATTACCGAGAGCTGAATAAGGCAACAATAAAGAATAGATATCCGTTGCCAAGGATTGATGACCTGTTTGATCAATTGCAAGGTTCGAGCTATTTCTCGAAGATCGACCTAAGGTCAGGATATCATCAGCTGAAAGTAAGAGAGTAGGATATAGAGAAGACTGCATTCAGAACTAGATATGGACACTACGAGTTCTTGGTTATGTCATTTGGACTAACCAATGCTCCGGCAGCATTCATGGATTTGATGAATAGGGTTTGTAATCCGTTCCTTGATAAATCCGTGATAGTGTTCATAGACGACATTCTGATTTACTCGAAAAGCCAGGAGGAGCATGGCAGACACTTGCGAGAAGTGTTGGAAGTTTTGAAGCAGGAGAAGCTGTATGCGAAGTTCTCCAAATGTGATTTTTGGATTCGTGAAGTCCAATTCTTGGGTCACGTGGTCAACCAAGAAGGGATAATGGTTGATCCAGCGAAGATCGAAGCTGTGATGAAGTGGGAACAACCGAAAAGTCCCACGGAGATTCGAAGCTTTTTAGGATTAGCCGGATATTACCGAAGGTTTATCCAAGGCTTTTCTTCAATTGCTACTCCATTGACAACTTTTACCCACAAAGGAGCTACTTATGCTTGGAGTGATAAGCATAAAGAAGCATTCGAGAAGTTAAAGAAGAAGCTATGCGAGGCACCGATACTTTCTCTACCCGATGGAGTTGAAGACTTCGCTGTTTATAGCGATGCGTCTGGGGTTGGATTGGGTTGTGTTTTGACCCAAAGAGAAAATGTGATAGCATATGCGTCTCGACAGCTGAAAGAGCATGAAAAGAATTACCCGACTCATGATTTGGAGTTGGCAGCGGTAGTTTTCGCTCTGAAAATATGGAGGCATTACCTCTATGGCACGAAGTGCAAACTTTTCACGGATCATACGAGTCTCCAATATCTCTTTAATCAGAAGGAATTGAATATGAGGCAACGACGCTGGCTAGAATTACTTAAAGACTACGACTATGAGATACTTTACCACCCCGGTAAAGCTAATGTTGTTGCTGATGCTCTCAGTCGGAAACAAGAGCGTTGAGAATTGAAGTTGTCTCGACCATTGTGGAAAGTATAAAGAAAGCTCAAGAGGAAGCTTCTGAGAAAAATGACCGAAAGGAGGAACGTTTGGGTAAAACGTTGGTGTTTGGTACAAACGGTCATGGACTGAAGGTATTCCAAGATCGTATTTGGGTACCTAAGTCACGAGGAATTAGGGATCTTCTGATGGAAGAAGCTCACAAAACCATGTACTTAATTCATCCTGGTAGCACTAAAATGTATAGGGACCTGAAACCCTACTACAGGTGGCCGACGATGAAGCTTGATGTTGCAAAGTATGTGGCCGAGTGTGTGACTTGTGCGAGAGTCAAGACACAACATCAGAAACCTTACAGGAGTTTAGAACCATTGCATGTGCCTATGGGTAAGTGGGAAGACATTGCTATGGACTTTGTCACTAAACTGCCCAGAACAAAGAATGGTCACGACATGATTTGGGTGGTCGTTGATCGATTCACTAAGAGTGCGCATTTCATAGTGGCCAAGGAGAAATGGTCTATGGAAAAGCTTGCGAATTCTTACGTGAAGGAAATTGTGAGGCTTTACGGTGTTCCGTTAACGATTGTATCGGATCGTGATAGCCGTTTCACCTTAAGGTTTTGGAAAAGGCTACAAGAGGAAATGGGTACCAAGTTATGTTTAAGCACAGCTTACCATCCACAGACTGATGGTCAGAGTGAAAGAACAATACAAACACTTGAAGATATGCTGAGAGCATGTACCTTGGAATTCCTAGGTAATTGAGATGAAGATTTACCTTTGGTAGAATTTTCCTATAATAATAGTTTTCACTCGAGCATTAAGATGGCACCTTATCAAGCTTTGTATGGACAGAAGTGTCGTACGCCGTCTTGTTGGCTTGAGGCTGGGGAAAAGCAGTTTATGGGACCAGAGATGGTTCATCAAACTGCTGAAAAGTTGAAAATAATTAGGGAAAGAATGTTAGCAGCTCAAGATCGTCAAAAGAGCTATGCTGACAAAAAGCGAAGACCGATGACTTTTGAGATTGGAGATTCGGTTTTGCTTAAAGTCTCGCCGTGGAAGGGACTTATAAGATTTGGTAAAAGGGGAAAGTTGAGTCCAAGGTTTATTGGACCGTTTAAAGTTCTTCATAGGATTGGGAACCAAGCTTACAAGCTTGAATTACCCGAAGAACTGAATGGAATTCACAACACTTTTCATGTGTGTTATTTGAGGAAGTTCACGGGAGAAGTTCCCAATATAATTCCAATTTCTGAATTGAGAATTGATGAGAACAAAAGGTTGATTGAAGAACCAGAGGCAATTGTTGACCGAAAGACTAAGAAGTTGCGATGCAAAATGGTTAGGTTAGTGCTTGTCCGATGGAAACACACGAATGGGCCGAATCTCACCTGGGAGACGGAGAGTGACATGTTGAGTCGCTATCCGCATTTGTTTGTTGATGTGTGATTCCAGGGACGGAATCATTCTAAGGTGGAGAGAAATGTAACGCCTGTGTTTCCGGGCTTGTCACTTTTAGCAATGTAATAGTCTAGGTTAACCTCTGTAACCCGTTTTGAAATAATAAGATTGTATTATTTGAGTATTGTGTGTTTTGTGCTTAATTGCTTAATTATGTGGTTTGATTAATTAAGAATAAAAATAAACGTCAAAATTTAAGTGTAAAATAAACTTAATATCTTTGAATAATGTTGTAGTAGTTGAAACAAGGTTTCCGAATATATATAAAACGCCCAAATCTGACTTCGTATGAGGAAGTTATGATTTATCGAAGTTTCGGCTTAGCGGTGTGCAGCCCGAAATACTCGATTTGAGATCGAGCGGTTTTTAGCCGAAGCAATCTAAACGAGGATCGAAGGTCTCGTTGTTGGTATTGAAGCGATAAAAAGTTAGGCGAGAACGGACGTCAAACGAAGAAGTTATGAATTTATAATGAAGTTTTCTGTCGCGGCCTATTAAAAATAAATAATAAAAATAAAGTCGAAATTAGCCGACGGAGTCTAAACGAAAGTTGTAGAGCGTAGTCTCACCTTCGCATGGATATAAAGAACGTCGAAAACGGAGTTCGTATGCGAAAGTTATGAATTTCCGAAGTTTATTAAATATTTTGTAATTAAAATTAATCTTTTAATCCGGCATTATCCGAAGACGAGTCACCGGTCCGATCCGACGTACGCCCCGCGTACTCCGAAGAGTGTCGACATTTCGAATGACGTATGCAGTGACGATTTCGGAAGCAGTACGCGCTGCGTACTGCAGTACGCCCCGCGTACTCCGAGGCTCCAGCCTCCTATAAATAGGAACCGAAGGCAGCCGAGTCTTTTGCCAATTTCTTCTCTTCTCTATCCCGTTTTGCATCATTTTGCGTGCCAGAAATACCCCGAAGCCCCGGTATCATACTCAAGCCCCGAGGCAAGTCCCGAGATCCCGAAGATCCCGAGAAGTGCGGTTCCCGAGCCGAAGCTCTGCCCGCGAGAAGTTCGATTTTTGTGAAGATCTTTCAGATCTGCTGAGGATTACTACTTCTGCAAGTCGTAGTGCTGTCCGATCATCTTCTGATCAAGTGAGTGTATACTACCTTTCATAAACACGATAATAATACAAGTTTGGTTCGAGTGTATTAAGTATATTGTTGTTTATAGGTGTGAGTGTGTAGTTACCTTCTTCTAACACATAAATATTAAGTATTTTCTATAAAATACGTGCTATGTGTATATTATATTATTGTTTATATGTGTGAATGTGTATTCACTCTCTTCTATCTCATAGATATGATTTATTCTCTATGAGATATGTGTTATGTGTGTGTGTGCCTCATCTGTTATGTGGATTATGTGTTGATTAAAGCATGCTATACAGGTTTTCAAAACTATGTATAAAAATGTATATTTTATCTACTAATATGTTGGGTAGAACATGGGTAGATAGTTGGTGGGTAATAAACAGATGAGAGGCCTCGTTGTTGTTTGATTTAGTCATCTAGCGGAGTTTAGATGACGACCACTGGCTATTCTAGACAGTTTTGTGGAAACATTAGCAGGTTCGCCACCTGTAGGTGTTAATGAACTTGGGTGTTCATTCGCTGTACTCCATCCCCCTCATGGTTGCCTTATTTGACTTATATTGCTGAGGTACCCCCGAAGCATGTGTTGTCGCCTCGATGAAATATTCTTAGACTAGGTCCCTTATGTTAGTTGTTGTAGGGACATAAAGTGAGAATAACGGGAATGGGTAATTGGGTTATTGTTGGTTGGTGAAAATTAAATATGATTATTTATTGTGGGTTGAAAACCCTATATGCTCACCAGGCTCCCAAGCCTGACCCACTCAGTTTTATTTGTATTACAGGAAGTGGCGCGAGGGCATGAGATGGATGAACCATCAGTTGTTTTGTTTACAAGTCTGTATATGTATATATTTGCTGAATGACTTGTAATGTTATCGTTTATGCTTATTGGTCTGTATCGGAACATGACACCCCGAGTTTTGATTATATAATGAAAAATACATTTCTTTTATGAAATGCTTTGGTAAACATTGTTTTATCATGTTTTGTTTTTGGGAACAAATTCCGCAACTCTTTCAAATCAAAAGGATTTACTCTGAAAATATTTTAAAAGCATAAATGAAAAACTGTCTTTTCTGGCCGAGATTTTGGGGATGTCACAATTTTAGTCAAAACCGATTCTTGTCCTTTTTCCCTCTAAATGCGCTAGACATTTGGAAAATTTTAGAATGGTCAAATGTCAAAGCATTTGCAATCGATCCTATACTTGAAGCGTATGGGACACGATGCATAATGTTTTATTTGCTATGTTCTCAAAATTTGAATTGTGAAGAGGAATGCCGTAATCATAATCGAAATTTTAAGAACACACTATGTACCTTTGACTAAATTTTATTAACATTCCACAACCTAATCCTTTAGATTTGAAATGAAGCATAATATTCTCTCCCTTAATTATAGCAAAACAACTTTATAACCCTTACTACTTTGCAAGGTTTAACTCTTGTTTTCTATAATTAATTTTGCCAACTTTGCAATACGTGCCTTAATAATCATACAATCATAACATTTATGCTCCCACTATCATGATGATTATTGTAAAACATAACACTTATGCTCCCACTAGCTTCGACATGTCTTTAGAAACAACTTAACTTTCAGAAAAAACAATGTTTATTGAATTTCTTAAGTTCATGTTTCTAATACTTAGTGCTTTGATAATCTTTTATCAAGGCTTCTTGAACTTATACACCTTTGCCTTAGATAGTTCATATGTGTGTGTAAACAATTGCCAAACCTCACAATTCAAATTATGGAAAGGGATGCCGTAACCATAATCGAATTCGAGAATGCAATTTTACAATCACTATCTTCTTAAAATCTTTCTTAGTGAAAGCATTTCCTCACAATCATTTTCATGAAGGAGGAAATCTTATGACACTTAGATTTAAACGATGTATGTGTTCCTATCCATGTGAATTTGTCAAAACCAAAGTTTACGACAAATTCAAACTCATATGGATCGAACTTTCTTAATCTCGATTTCTTGCCTTACGGTAGCACAGCTGCCCACCATGTCTTCCAAGTAATTAAGCAGCTCACCTTTTCCTATCAATGTACTTTCTATTGATCAAGGTCCTTGCCTTTTATGCATTCAAATGAGAACTCATAGGACTCACATGCATAATTAACTCGATTGGATTGGCACATAAACAAAATAATGTCAACACGATAGGTTGTAAACCTCAACTTGTGTGCTAGTGATGATCGATAAGGTTTATTTGATTTGTTCTTGAAACCTTTCAAGACCATTAAGACTCCCACTGACTCCTTGACATATAAGATTCTCTTGTCAAAACATTTATTGACAAACAAATATTCAAGAGTTAGTGTAGCTTTTATCAAAACTCTTCATAAATTGGTCCTAGTTGGTCTTTGTCTTATCCAAGACATCACAACTTTCCACATTTGATGAATGTTACAAACCTTTTTAATACTTTTCACTCAATGTCACAATCTTAACTTTAAGACTTGTTAATGGAACGAAGTATGATTGACTTCTTGATTTAACCATTTCTTCAATTCTTGATTCCTCTTCTCAGACATACAATTGTACTAAGACTCACTTAGAGGATCAATTGAGATATGGTTCTTAATCATTAAGACCTATCATAAAGCATAAAAGGTACTCTCCCTTCTTCTTAGAATGGAGAAACTTTTATCTTTCTGCCTACTTGATTCTTCTTATTCGTTTGCTATTGATTTAAACTTTTTCAATCAATTAAGAATTACACTTAATCTTGTAAGTATAATCATATTTAGTAAACCTTTAGTAATTTATGACAAATATCTTTGTTATTCTTATGGTGAACTTGATCAACACACAACTTTGTGTACTCGATCTCCTAGTCTTACACTTGACACCTTGTGAATGAATTAGTCTAATTTCCAAATATGAAATTTCTCATTCATCGTGCAACCAAGTTGCATGATTCCAAATTTCTGTCCAATTGAAACTTGGGCGATGAGAAACTCTCCCTATTTGGTAAATTCTCGACTTTTCCATGAACACCATAAATAAGAATCATATCCATTTGTTGTAGAAATATTCAAACACCAATTTTCATAACGATTTCATTGCAAGGAAATAAACAAATAAATAAATAAGTCAAAAGAAAATTTTATTTTATTTATAAAAGCAGCGGAAAACATTTGTCCTTACAATGCAAAATCCATTGAAAACTATGTATTTCAAAAGAAAATTTTCTAACAACTCTATCATAACTATCTAAGCTCAAAATCTAATCTTCAAGTCCATGCGATCAAGATCCATTCCTTGTGATTAGATTCATCTTGCTCTTTCACCAAGCTTCCTTTCTTTTCACCGATCCTGTAAAACATTCAAATGCAATCTTATTACATTATGTATTAAGAATTAATGAATAGGAACTTAATGGAGTTAGTGGATTTTACCTGAAGCGCAGCCATACTCTTTGACTCTCCCATCTTCTGGACTCTTCAGGCTCTTTGGGCAGACTTGTATCCAACGCCCTTTCTTTTGGCAGCAAACGCAGGTCGGTTCTCCTAGAACGTCCTCGGAAGCATGGTCGGTTGACTTTCCCAACAAATACGCTCCATTGCTTCGCCAAATCATTTCTGATTCAGCAGCAATGAGTATGTAAGTTATGTCAATGAGGTTGTCGTCATGATCCATCATATAATACTTTCTTTTGAACTCATTATATGATTCTGGAAGTGACTGCAAAACCCAATTCACAGCCAACTCATCTGGGAATGACACACCCAACATTATCAACCTATCAATGTGTGATTTCATTCCTAGAACGTGGGCACACACGGGTTTACCATCTTCATGTTTCATTTCCAAGAGGGCTTTAGTGATATTGAACCTTTCAATTCTTCGATCTTGTGGGTTGGGGAGAACAATAGGAGGAGGAGGAGGAAGTGAAGCATGATTTCTTGCTCCTCGATTGAATCATGGAATACCATCTTCATGTGGAAAGCTTGTTCCACGGGATTTGGGAAAACCATAGTTGTCGAACTTTGACATCTACAAAACGGGAGAAAAGCAAATTCAAGTTAGTTGATAGATTGAGTCCTTAGTAAATCACCCAAATGAGATACTAAGGCTAGGACCCAACACAACATTCTACAACTTGGGAGAGGGATGTCGTAACCCTAATTGCAGAATATTTGAAGGTAAGTGAATGACGATTCACTAATTTCCACCACGAAAAACGAAAAAGAAATTTAAGTTTTAAATCTATGAAAACTCTTAGATCCTTTGAGATTCATTGAACTTTCAATGGCATGTTTAAATCTCAATATGCCCCTCTTGTTTGTGACTGGGATGCCGAGGATCACAAAGCGGGTGTGAATAACCATGCAAACTTACATGGTGACCTCACATGTTACAGTCACCTATTCGATGTGCCGGTAAACCACACACGCTCCACCGAACTATGACAAACATTGAGTCACCCTTTGCTACCTTTGCTTAGAACCATTTAGTGTGCCGGTAAACCACACACGCTCCACTAACGTCTTCGCAAGGGCACAAAGTGTAATTTCATGGAATTGCATCAATTCACTTTTGCCTAAGTAACTAAGATTGGGAATTTTATAAAAACATTTAGTTACTTTGATAATTCATTATACTTATAATGGAAGGTTTCGTCCTATCCTACCCGTTCGGCTAACGACCCTCCACTAGTCAAGAGTGCGGTGGGTAAGAGTGGATACCCATTCAATCGCCATTTTATAGGCAATTTCCTTAAACACCCCTTATAGACCAGCTTCGTAAATGAGGCCTACTAACGGTAAGACTGACTTTTACTCATACATATATATAATGTTAGACTTTTAATGTTATATATATATATATATATATATATATATATATATATATATATATATATATATATATATATATATATATATATATATATATAGTATAGGGTGTATTTTATACTTTCAAAATAGTAGGTGGTCTAATTTAACAATTATACTTTTAATTCAATTAAATTGTAAACCTAAACTTTTATGGATTTATTAAACCTCTTTTAATTATACACCTTAATTAATTAATAAAACCATAAGGATGTGATTTAAACTTTTTCAAAACTATACTAGAGTTTTAGAATTTAACATTCCTAATTAAACTTTTAATCAACTTTTAAATTCCAAAACTTGAGGGCAAGTTTTGAAACCTTTTTCAAAACATTAGGGTTTTAACTATTTAAATTTCAAAATAACAAAACTTTTGGGTTCAAATTTAAACTATAAAACCTTAAGGGCAAAATATGAAACCTTTCATAACAACAAGGATCAAATAACAAATAATTCAAATTAACATTTAATCACATAATTATCCATATTTGATTTATTTAATGATTTCTTGCAAAACAATTTATCAATTTAATCAAAATAATTTAAACAATTATCACATAAGGAAACAATTATCTTATTAATTGATAAATATCTTCAATTAGATCAAAAATATAGTCAAATATATCATATAATCGGATTAATATTGATCTAACACGATAAGGTAACCATCCATAAGCAAAAACAGCAAGAAATCCCGAATATACCTTTGTCTGACGCACCGACTCGCCGAGTCACCCTCTGGAACTCGCCGAGTAGGGGCAACTCGCTGAGTCCACAGTGGGACTCGCCGAGTCCATCAAGCAGAACACCAAAAATTGAATTTTTCAAACATATCAAGCATCAATACAATAGAAACCAATCAACGCTCTGATACCACTGATGGGTTTTGGTCATAAGACATCCTATGTGCTCATACAAACCCTAATGCTTGGATCTAGGTTTCTCTATTGTACATGCAAGTTATCCAAGACGATAAACCCTAATTCTAGCATATGGGAATCGATATTAACATATAATTAGGTTTATGATATTACCTTGATTGTTATGTAGTAATAACAATCCCAATTCCTCCTTGAATTGACTTTGGAAGGCTTAGAGTCACAAGTGTCACTCCTCTAATGGCTTACAAACACCAAGAGCAAATGGTGAAGGTATAAAAAGAGAGGAGAGAGGTAGGAATTCGTCCTTTAGGACTTCTTGGGAAGGCTTAGACGAATTCATGAGCCTTAGGGGGTTTATATAGGTGTAAAGATTAGGGTTTTAGTCCTTATCCTTATCTAGTTGCTTGCCCACCAAGCAACCATAAGATAAGTCTTAAAAACCCTTATCCTAGTCGAATTCTAAGGCATTATCTCCTTAAATTCGTTCACCCTATATTTAAGTTAATCCTTACCTTATTTTGTAACTATCACATAATTACAATTCAGCCCCTCTAGTTTAATTAATTACACTTGATCACAAAATTAATTCTTAATTAATTATTGACCAATATTAAGTAAACAAATATGATTTCTCCTTTAATATATTATTCTTATAACATATTAATAAATCATAATAACCTCTCTCTCCATTTATTTCTCCAATCAAGTTGCTTTAGTGAAGGCAACCCAAAAGGACCATGCACCATCGGGTCAAGTACATACCAAAATAGTTATGGACTTAGACACTAATCCAACAAATACTGCTAATCGACCTCAGGGTAAAATGACCATTTACCCCTAACCAAGTCAAGAGTCAAAGTCAAAAACAACTTCCAGTTGACCTGACTCGCCGAGTTGGCTTGCCAACTCGCCGAGTCCCTATCTCTTTGTCTGACCATAACCCTGTCTCTACTCGTCGTGTTAGGCATTGACTCGACGACTTTTCCTTCTAACCCAAGGTCCAATAGTCCTTCATCCCACTCGCCGAGTTGTATGAACAACTCGTCGAGTTCATCTTCATCCGAAAAACATGTTATGCTGAGACTCGCCGAGTTGTATGAACAACACGCTGAGTCTGTTCTTGAGGCAAGAAGATTGCCTTGAACTCGCTGAGTCAGGGCATTGACTCGCCGAGTTCCTTCATCGGTGAGTCTGGCTTCTGACTCACTGAGTCACACCCCATGACTCACTATTCCACTCCGCAAACACAAAAAGGGGAAAACTCGGGGACTCGCGACTCGACTCGCCGAGTCCGATGAACGACTCGCCGAGTCTTTCACATGCAAATACTATATACTTGATTTTGCTTAAATCTAGCTCATGCCATACATAGATCTGGGTTTCTAAGGCTTGATTAACACGTAAAGTTTCCAACTTTACATGTAAATAAACACCAATGAAAGTTTTAGGGCTCAAAATGCACTAAAAGAGTATATCTAGGGCTTTCATGCAATATGGCTCCATAAAGGCAGTAGATCCAAGCTCCTGGAGCTCAATCATGCCTATATCTAAAGGTTAATCAACTTATTACAGATCCTAAATCATACTCAAGCTTGGAAATGGCTCAAGAAGGACTTTAATGGATCTATAAGGGACTATAAGCATGGAAATAGAGGGTAACTGAGTTATACCTCAAGGGAATCACTTGAAATAACACCAAGATGCCTGGCCTCCTTCTTCTTTTCTTGATCTACTCTTCTTTTCTCTCAAAATCTTCAAGAAACACACCAAAACACTTCAATCTCACAAGGAACAAGGGTTGGACGATAAAGGGAGCTCTGAGGGTGAAGGGAGCGAGGTTGGGGCGCATAAGGTTGGTTTAAATAGGGTGCAAACCCTTGGAATTTAGGGTTTCATCAGACAACGGGGACTCGCCGAGTCGCCAATTTAAACATGTTCCATATCCCGTCTCTACTCGTCGAGTCGGGCCTACAACTCGCCGAGTCCAAGGCTAAAAATGCAAAACACTTAGATAAATTTCACATACCAGGAACCAGGTGCTACAATCATCATCAAAGTACGAGACCTCACCCTCACAACCGATACACAACATAACAACGAGGGCCACCACCCTGATATATTCCTCTTAACCACCTGAAACTGCTGCTAAAAGCATGCCACACTCATAAAGGCACCTTCGTGGGTCTCCTCCATCTCAGCCTCCACTAATGACTCCATGGTACCAGAAATACCTCATAGCAGACAAACTGCCCACATATTTTGATGAAAAGGTCACCACCAATGCTTCCCCACGGGGTTTACCTCCAAACTCTGAAACCGAAAACTCGATATCTTCTTCGCTTCTCCTAGAAAATGGGAACAGCGCAAATCTTGCCATAGAAGGTGACGTCTCATCCATCACTCGATGGCTTGACTCAGACCTCGATCCTCCAATAAGCATCATCTCTACTCATCCCTGAGCCTTGCGACTCCAACTAACATCTCACCAATAAAATCTCTTGGAAACAAACTCGATTTCCCTTTCCAGGTATACTCCATTAAAACTTGCTCGACATGGCCCTCTGGCCCCACACTCTATCACCTGATCTCAAACTAATAAACCTCCACGGGACAACTGGTAAAACCAGAAGCACTGACCGCCACGAATCATGCTACTCGAACCATGTGATTACCTCTCAATCTGCCATGAATCATGGTACCTAAACCATGTTATCTCCTCTCAATCTTCTACTTAGAACCTATAGTATTCTCCCTGTTTCGAGTACGGGTCCTCTGTATTCAGTAGTACGGGCCCATACTACCAGCCACATCTACCCGCACTTTCTACGCGGATCGTCCCATAATTCCTAAGTAGCTCCTCAACCTTCTCGATCACCAATCCTGCTAAACCAGGTCGCTTCTAATCGAATACTCTCCTCTATCAGCGTACTCATTTGACTAAGGTCACTCCTTAGGCTCTTCCTAGGTTCCCTCACTTCTCTGCCATCAGCTGCTGAAGAACTTCTTATGATGCCAGTCATCTACCTCCTGAATATCGTCATATTCACTTAGTAGCTGACTCCCATCACCAAGAGTTCCACAAAGCACAAAGCAAGCAACATTCGGGCATCGAATAATCTCTATCAGCATGTAAAACCACTCTTGGTTACAACTCCACTTGCTCTGCTCCCACAAAAAGGTATCACCAAACTCAAGCAACTCTACCCCATCGCCGGTATCTAACTACTCTCTTGGTAGGCTCCTCAAATGATCATCTAGGCATCTCTCCTAGATTACTCCTCTACTCAAGTTCTCTCTAAAAGATCTCTGTCGGATATTCTTACTCTACACATACTCAAATCACATCACAGATAGCAAAATTCCTAGGCTAAGGTATCACAAATCAGACAACTCTATCCCTAAAATATGAAATACCTAGACTATCTTCTAGCATGCATCTCTAATATCTCAATAATAACTCATAACACAAATAAGTAAGTGTATTTTGGGAAATCACCGTTCGGGCTCTTGCTGGTTGTACACACTGCTCCTTCTCGTATTTCTCTTAGAAACTCTTGCTCGTTTTAGAAAAAAATCATTTCTTTTGAAAGTTTTTTCTCAAATCCTCAGTTTGAGTCCAGATATACTCGAAGGTGCATCTGAATCCCTCAAACTAAGGCTCTGATACTAACTTGTAACACCATAAATTTCCAAACAATTTTTTTTCATTTTAAAATCATATAACTCTCATAACGCATTTCACAAAATCTCATTTATTTAGTTTACAAAACGCATCTCCATAATTGTTTTATTAATAATACAGGATCCTCAAAACAAAACTCTTCTCTGGTGTGTACAATCGATCCAGTACCTTCTCGCGACCATGAGAAAAACTTGAAACACATAACACATAACACGGTAAGCACGAAGCTTAGTGAGTTCCCCAAAATACCACATACAACACATTAGCTACTCGAGGCTATAATTCTGTAAGACCCTCTGGTCTATGCGTCTCAGTGGGACCCTCCAGTCCCAAGGCTCGTTGGATCCTCTGGTCCGGTCTAAGTGAGGAACCTCCGGTCTTACAGCTCGTTGGACCTTCCGGTCCGGTCTTAATAACACATAATATAGCATATATATATATATATATATATATATATATATATATATATATATATATATATATATATATATATCACACAAACAAATGCATAACTCAAGTAAGCACATACGACCCTCTGGTCACACATAAATACCACTCTAGGTAAAGTATAGTGAGAAGACTCACCTCGGATGATGAACAACCCCTATAAATGTTGTTGCTATGCACCGGCCTCTAACTCTGAGCCAAAACCACAATTAACCCAATTTGGAACTAAGTCCAAACTCTCACTCATTAGGTCTAAAAGAAGACCACTAACCAGCCCATTAATAGCCTAAAACCCATTGGGCCCACCAAGGCCCAATAATAAATGGGCTCACCCAATGCCCACTCTCAAAACTAAATGGCAAGCCCAACTCAAGGGCCCAAGTGCGAATATATATATATTCCTCTGGTCCAATACTCTATTGCAACAAGCCCAAACTCCAGGCCCAACACTCAAGGCCATAAATGAGACTTAACCCAAAAGTCCACAGTGAGGTTACACGGGGGGTACCTCCCTTGGTACGCTCAGCATACTCATAATCCAGATTGGCCATCGGGGATACTAGCACAGTACGCAGGGTGTACGCGAATTAGGCTCAACATACTACCTAGATTCTCTCTTTCTACTCATTTGGTCTTAATCAGTTAAGACATTAACTCAAATCCCAGATCTGGACTCCCTAATGGCTCTTACTCCATAAAGTCCGTGACTTTAAGCCTTTGCATGGCTGGAAAGGTCACAAACACCCGAAACACTCACTCCTTTATCTCAAAAAGGTCATAACTCATGCATGGCTTGATTCCAAGGACCAAGATTGGATTTTTATGACATTACACTACTAATCATACTCAAAGGGGTTGATCATAGCCTTTGGATTTCACTATCTCATAAAGTCTCCACCTTTTTGGACAAAAACCCTAAAATACACTAATATGATGCTCAAAACAAATGAGTGAGATAGATTGAAGCTTTATACGTCTATATGAAGCTTCCAACTCAGATATGCTCAAATCCAAGGCCTGGACTTCTCACTCCTTCTTCTCCAAAGCTCCTTCTTTACTCCACGAACACACCAAACCCACTCAAGGATCTCAAATGCACTCACAAGCTCCATGAACGAAGGATTAGAGTTTTATAGGTTTTATACACTTAGGATGGTGGCCATGAATGAGGCCATCTCATTCTTTAGATAAGGACACATCCAAAATTAGGGTTTCCAGTCTGTGCCTGGTACGCCCAGCGTACCCTCTGGTACGCCAAGTGTATAGGTGACTCTGCTTGAAAATCACGCACACGAGTACGCTAAGGGTACACATATGTATGCCCAGCGTACTCAGCTGCAACCTTTCTCAAATAAGGGACTTATCTTGCCACAACTTCAAACTTCCATAGCTTCCTCAATATAACCTCGATTCCCATGAACCTCAAACCCACGGAAAGGTGATGAGATGCCCTAAGCTTCTAGTAACTCGTCGCAACCCCGAGACCTCCTCATGTCCGGTTTGCAGCCCACGAACCCTGATCACGGACGATCTGAAACAGTATGTTAGAATATATATATATATATATATATATATATATATATATATATATATATATATATAGATATATACACACACACACACACGTATATATGATATATAATGTATTTTAATGTGTAACTATGCTATTATAAATTATAACTTGTTAATACCAACTCTATTTTTGACGTTCTTTATATCCACGCGTAGGTATCGACAAGATCTACAATTTTCGTTTAGACTCCGTCAACTAATTTTGACTTTATTTTCCATCCATTTTTTTTAGAAAATTAAATGATTTTGCTAAAATCATAATCTCTCGTACGGACTTCGTTTTTGGCATTCTTTTTCTCAAAATTCCTATTTTAAAGAGTACTATTATATTCGTTTTGGTGGATTTAGCTAAAAGTCAACCATTCTCTTCGTAGCTTTTTACGTCACACATTTCTTGTACGCGGCTGACTTTTATATTTTATAAAAATCACATCTAATTCATACGGAGTCTGATTTGTACAAAATTTATATTTAAGGATCTGGACTCTACTTGTAACACCGGGAATTTCAAAATAATTTTTCGCAAAATATAAAAACATTTTTCATTTAATTTTCATAAAACATCAAGTTTAATTATTCAATTCACATCATACAAAAATCCCAAGATCATATCACATAAAAATCCCTTGCGTGTGTACAGATCAAGCCGGCGCCTTCCCACGGTCATCACTAGTACCTGAAACAAACAACACTAACACTGTAAGCACAAAGCTTAGTGAGTTCCCCAAAATACCACATAAACACATATTAGCCACTCGAGGCTATAACTCAATGGGTCCGTGCACCCAAGCTCTGTGCACCCTCAGGTTCTAACTCTGGGAACCTTCCGGTTCCAACTCTATAAACATGCATAGCATAAATCACATAGACATCATGCAGTACAACACATAGCATACACATAACATACACATACTCTGACGCATAACTCTGATTACCTACTCAAGGTAAAGTATAGTGAGAAGACTCACCTCGTATATCTCGATAACCCGTGAATCCTAGAAATCACTCGTGCTCGATCCTCCGAGCTATAATCCTCCTATAACATCATACATCTCTAATTAACACTTTTACCACTAAGGTTGACTACCCCTATCAAGTCAACTCTGGTCAACGGTCAACGGTCAACTTTGACCGGACTCGGCGAGTGCACTAGGGAGACTCGGCGAGTCTATACGTATTCACCAACTCTCTAGGATTCTCTTTTGACACGTCGAGTACTCCCCTGACTCGACGGGTTCCACCTGGCATGAATCGCGGGGCCACCACGACTCAACTCGCCGAGTCTCAAGAACAACTCGGCGAGTCCCAGCTCGACTCAGTCCAACTATCAACCCTCCCTAACTCTCCCTGACTCACTGAGCCGACCCTTAACTCGGCAAGACCACTCGCTGAGTGGTTAAGGACAATATTCATGCTACTCGCCGAGTCTGTTCTTCAGACTCGGCGAGTCCATGCCATGCATAAACTCAAAATAGCTTCTGAGGTCAGATCCGCACCATCCACT
Source organism: Lactuca sativa (assembly GCF_002870075.4). Taxonomy (NCBI): domain Eukaryota; kingdom Viridiplantae; phylum Streptophyta; class Magnoliopsida; order Asterales; family Asteraceae; genus Lactuca; species Lactuca sativa. The sequence goes on from NC_056629.2 coordinate 6,837,107, forward strand.
CATAGATCTGGCCCTCCTAAGCTTATTCATCACGTAAAGTTCATATCTTGGTTACCATACAACACCTACAAGGCTCTTTTTGGAGAAATAACCTCTAAAATGGCAACCCTAGCCTCTTACCCAAAAGGGAGGACATAAAGCATGACATTAAGGACTCTCTGGACCTACTAAGGTCCAGATCTAAGCACCATATCTCCATGGGACCTCTCACACTTCCAATACAAAGCAAATAAGGCATGAAGAAACCCTAGATTTGACCATATCAACAAAAACACGGAAATAAGCTCTGGATGATACCTCAAGAAGCCTCCTCTGATGAAATGAAAGAAGATCCAAGCTCCCCAACTCTTCTAGCTTGACTTTCCTCTTCCTTTCTTGCAAAAACACATACATTTGGTGAACAATGGCCTCTTATCTCACTCACACGAATCCCTCAGCTGCTATGGTGCTCTCAAGATCCAGGTAGCCGCAATGAAGGGCCATAAGGTCCTTTAAATAGGTCTTAGGACCGGGAAATTAGGGTTTTATTAAACAGCGAGGACTCGCCGAGTCCATTCCCTGGACTCGTCGAGTCCGAGCGCGAACCCGCGTCCTGAACCGCGATCCTACTCGGCGAGTTTGAGCTCTAACTCGCCGAGTCCCCTCACAAAACTCCAAAAATATAAGCATAAAAGATACCTGGAAATCCGGGCTGTTACAATTCTCCCCCACTAGAACTAGACTTCTCCCTCGAAGTCTTGCTCTGCAAATAGCTCCAGATGCTGCTCACGCATCTCACGCTCCGGCTCCCAGGTCATCTCCGATCCCCTCCGATGTTGCCACTGAACCAACACCAGGGGTACTTCCTTGTTCCTCAAAACCTTGATTTTCCGATCTCTGATGGCCACTGGTCTCTCGGCATAATTCAGGCTCGCATCCACCTGAATATCCTCTAATGGAACCACTGTCGACTCATCGGCTATACACTTCCTCAGTTGCGACACATGAAAAGTGTCGTGAATCTGCCCCAACTCTGCTGGCAAATCCAAACGATAGGCTACCCGGCCTACCCTCGCGATCACTCGGAAAGGACCAATATATCGGGGTCCCAACTTGCCCCTCTTCCTAAATCGAATCACTCCTTTCCAAGAAGAGACCTTCAGGAGTACAAGGTCGCCGACCTGAAACTCAAGCTCGGACCGGCGTCTTTTTGCATAACTCTTCTGTCGGCTCTGAGCGGTCAACAACCTCTGTCTGACCTGCTGAATCTGCTCTGTCGTCTGAAGCACGATCTCTGTACTACCCAACACCCGCTGACCAACCTCTGCCCAACAAATGGGGGTCTAACACCTCCTCCCATACAACAACTCAAAGGGTGGCATACCAATGCTCGAATGATGGCTGTTGTTGTAGAAAAACTCTGCCAAGGGCAAATGTGCATCCCAGCTACCCCCAAAATCCAACACACATGCTCGAAGCATGTCCTCGAGCGTCTGAATCGTCCGCTCACTCTGACCGTCTATCTGGGGATGATATGCGGTACTAAAATGCAATCTAGTACCCAACTCCTCATGAAACTTTTTCCAGAATCTGGAAGTGAAACGCACATCACGGTCTGAAACAATTGAGATCGGCACCCCATGCCGAGATACCACTTCTCTCACATACACCTCCGCCAATTTCTCTGCTGAAGAACTCTCGCTGATAGCAAGGAAGTGAGCGCTCTTAGTCAATCTGTCCACAATCACCCAAATTGCATCAACTCCTCTGGCAGTCCTTGGCAATTTGGTGATGAAATCCATAATGATCTGTCCCATTTCCATTCGGGAACCTCCAATGGCTGCAACTTACCATGCGGCCTCTGGTGCTTAGCCTTAACCCTATGGCAGGTCAAGCACCTCTCAACGAACCACACGACCAATACTCCTTTCTCAAATCCAAATACATCTTAGTGGCCCCCGGATGGATCGAAAATTTCGACCGATGCGCTTCCTCCATCAAAATAGTACGCGTTCCTCCCACAAATGGTACCCATATACGCCCCTGAAATGTCATAAGCCCCCGACCATCGGTAACGAACTCTGAAACCAAACCAACAACCCATTCCCTCTTCTGCATCTCAGGTTGCACAACCTCGGCCTGTGCCCCACGAGTAGCGTCCAATACCGGAGCTATCACGGTCAATCTCAAACATACCTCCCGCAGCAGGGTGCTCTCCGCCCTACGGCTCAATGCATCGACTACCACATTAGCCTTGCCTGGGTGGTACAGGATCTCACAATCATAATCCTTGACCACATCCAACCACCTTCTCTGACGCATATTTAGGTTGGGCTGATCCATCAAATACTTCAAACTCTTATGGTCCGTGTATATCGTACACCGAACCCCATACAAGTAGTAACGCCAAATCTTCAGGGCGAACACCACTGCCCCCAAATCTAGATCATGGGTGGGATATCTCGTCTCATGAGGCTTCAGCTGCCTCGATGCATACGCTATCACATGCCCCCTCTGCATCAACATCGCTCCCAATCCCAAAATCAATGCATCACAGTATACCACAAAGTCCTCCATCCCTTCCGAGAGAGATAACACCGGGGATTCGCACAACCTCTGGCGAAGTGTCTCAAAGGAGGCCTGCTGCTCGGGGCCCCATGAAAAAGCAACACCCTTCCGGGTCAATCTGGTGAGTGGCACTGCGATCTTGGAGAAATCCTTAATAAACCTCCGATAATACCCTGCCAACCCTAGGAAACTCCTGATCTCGAAGGGTGACTTCGGCACCTCCCAACTCATCACCGCCTCAACCTTGGCCGAATCGACCAATATCCCTTCCTGATTAACGAGATGTACTAAGAACTGGACCTCCCGCAACCAGAAATCACACTTGGAGAATTTGGCATAAAGCCTCTCCGTTCTCAGAACTCCGAGAACCTCTCTCAAATGCTCCTCATGCTGCTCTCTAGATCTCGAATATACCAGAATGTCATCGATAAATACAATCACCGACCGATCCAGCATCAGCCTACATACTCGGTTCATGAGATCCATGAACACTGTCGGGGCATTGGTGAGCCCGAAAGGCATCACCACAAACTCGTAATGCCCATAACGCATCCTAAACACTGTCTTCTGAACGTCCTCATCCCGCACCCTCACCTGATGATATCCAGACCTCAAATCGATCTTGGAAAACGAAGATGCTCCCTGCAACTGATCGAACAAATCGTCGATCCTCGGCAACGGGTAACGGTTTTTGAAAGTCAGCTTGTTCAACTCCCGGTAATCAATACACATCCGGTGTGAACCATCCTTCTTTTTGACGAATAGGATAGGTGTTCCCCACGGCGAGTTGCTCGGCCGAATAAACTGATGGGTTTTGGTCATAAGACATCCTATGTGCTCATACAAACCCTAAAGCTTGGATCTAGGTTTCTCTATTGTACATACTTTGAATCCAAGACTTTGAACCCTAATTCTAGCATATGGAAATCGGAATTCACATGTAATTAGGTTTAAGAACATACCTTGATTGTTATATAGCAATAACAATCCAATTCCTCCTTGAATTGACCTTGGAAAGCCGAGAGTCACAAGTGTCACTCCTCTAATGGCTTACAAACACCATAAGCAAGTGGAGAAGGTATAAAGAGAGAGGAGGGAGGTTAGAATTCGTCCTTAGGACCTCTTGGGAAGGGTTGGCCGAATTCACAAGCCTTAGGGGGTTTATATAGGTGTAAAGATTAGGGTTTTAGTCCTTATCCTTATCTAGTTGCTTGTCCACCAAGCAACCATAAGATAAGTCCTAGAAATCCTTATCCTAGTCAAATTCTAAGGGATTTACACCTCAAATTCGTTCACCATATATATAAGATAATCCTTACCTTATTTTGTAACTATCACATAATTACAATTCAGCCCCTCTAGTTTAATTAATTACACTTGATCACAAAATTAATTCTTAATTAATTATTGACCAATATTAATTAAACAAATATGATTTCTCCTTTAATATATTATTCTTATAACATATTAATAAATCATAATAACCTCTCTCTCTATTTATTTCTCCAATCAAGTTGCTTTGGTGAAGGCAACCCAAAAGGACCATGCACCATCGGGCCAAGTACATACCAAAATAGTTATGGACTTAGACACTAATCCAACAGTCTCCCACTTGGATAAGTCTAACAACTATTCTGCGTATGACTTCGGATCCCGATCTGCAATCGTAGCTTTCCAAAGCCGCTGTCAAGTCTGATCATATCAAATACGCGTGTCCTTAGATAAGGGATCATATATTCCTCCATTCTAGATATCATATGAGATATGATTTCAAATCATTCTCTTTGTACTATATATCGATTTCTGATTTATGACGACAGAGTAATTGAACAAATCAAATTAGCCCTAGCCCGGCCGAGCATTTACGTTTGTCATCACTAAACCATCGAGGGGCCCAAAGATATCGCTTTTATCCGACTTTGGATAAAAGGAACGGATAAACTTTGATACAATGCTTGCTTGTACTCACGCACCGAATCACACACAACAATATGTTTTATAACACCAAGTTACTGGTGTGTTTACATATTATCAATGTGCAACTGATTCGCAAGATACAACTCACACATCTCAGTTTTAAGAATATAAGATGTTATCGTCTCACCAATCACTCATGATACAATCCATGGAGTGATCCAAGTGAGCGTGGGTCTAATCCAATGCTCAAATCACATTCATAAGCACTCATGAACGTTGCAACAAACATTTTCTTATGTCTAATACTCTTTTAGACAATCCACACACCAATTCACGACAGTTTTCATTCATACCTACTTCCAACATATGAACGACTGTGGCCCGTTTGAATAATTCGATTATTCTTAATAAACTCAATTATTCTGGAAGTCAAAACATGCAAATGTGAAACACAAGAATAATACTAATCCCATATGGCCTCAACCCTTTGAGCATAAATAAAACACCTTTTATTTATCGCCATATTGATTACTCATTATTTGTAGTTTCGGGTAATCAACTTCTTACTTGAATTACAACACTTGTCCCATGCTCCTAGCATGCACACAATGTTTACCTATGGTTCTTACTTTGTGACATAGATCATATTGAACACATTTCCAATCATTCTCATTTCACAACTCCAAATCCTTTTTCCATAAGTTAAAGAATATCAAATTCTTGCTACTTATAGAATATGCTAGATTCTAACATTCTATGCAACAATCCTTTCGTAATGTCACTGCACTAAAGTCACAAAGACTATTGCCAATGATATTACAAAGTCTTCTATCGGAGATTGTTACAAGACAATTCCTTAGATATGATGTCTCTCACTCAAAGTACATTCCTTTGAACATCCTTTTGCATAAAAGTTTCTAATCTAGACATAGATTTTCAATATTCAATTCCCAATATGGACACGCTTCCATATTTTCCATATGACAACTCATTCTTAATAGAATCTTATCTATTCGTAATGATGTCGATATGGTCCTTCCAATATGGAAACATTTCCATATTTTCCAATACTATACTTCCAACTACTCTCAAGCGACCAATCCTCGTCGAACTTTGGATTGTCCTTTGATAGTTGTTTAATTATTTTAGTCAGAACCGATTCTAGTCCTTTTTCCCTCTAAATGCGCTAGACATTTGGAAAACTTTTAGAATGGTCAAACATTAAAGCATTTGCAATCGATCCTATACCCGAAGTGTATGGGACACGACGCATAATGTTTTATTTGCTATGTTCTCAAAATTCGAATTGTGAAGAGGGATGCCGTAATCATAATCGAAATTTTAAGAACACACTTTGTACCTTTGACTAAATTTTATTAACATTTCTCAACCTAAACCTTTAGATTTGAAATGAATCATAATATTCTCTCCCTTAATTATAGCAAAACAACTTTTCAACTATTGCGACTTTGCAAAGTATGACTCATGTTTTCTATAATTAATATTGCTAACCTTGCAATACTTTCCTTAATAATCATACAATCATAAATTTTATGCTCCCACTATCTTTGATGATTATTATAAAACATAACACTTATGCTCCCACTAGCTTCGACATGTATTCATAAACATCTTAACTTTCAGAAAAACAATTCTTATTGAATTTCTTAAGTTCATGTTTCTAATACTTAGTGCTTTGATAATCTTTTATCAAGGTTTCTTGAACTTATACACATTTGCCTTCGATAGTTCATATGTGTGTCTAAACAATTAAGACTAAATGCCAAACCTCACAATTCAAATTATGGAAAGGGATGCCGTAACCATAATTGAATTCGAGAATGCAATTTTACAATCACTATCTTCTTAAAATCTGTCTTAGTGAAAGCATTTCCTCACAATCATTTTCATGAAGGAGGAAATCTTATGACACTTAGATTTAAACAGTGTATTTGTTCCTATCCATGTGAATATGTCAAAACCAAGTTTACGACAAACTCAAACTCATATGGAGCGAACTTTCTTAATCTTGATTTCTTGCCTTATGGTAGCACAGCTGCCCACCATGTCTTCCAAGTAGTTAAGCAGCTCACCCTTTCCTATCAATGTACCTTTCATTGATTAAGGTGCTTTGCCTTTTATGAGTACTCATAGAACTCACATGCATAATTAACTCGATTGGATTGGCACAGAATCAAAATAATGTCAACACGATAGGTTGTAAACCTCAACTCGTGTGCTAGTGATGATCGATAAGGTTTATTTGATTTGTTCTTGAAACCTTTCAAGACCATTAAGACTCCCACTGACTCCTTGACATATAAGATTCTCTTGTTAAAAACCATTTCTTGACAAACAAATATTCAAGACTTAGTGTAGCTTTTATCAAAAGACTTCATAAATTGGTCCTAGTTGGTCTTTGTCTTATCCAAGACATCACAACTTTCCACATTTAATGAAAGTTACAAACCTTCTTAATACCTTTCACTCAATGTCACAATCTTAACTTTAAGACTTGTTATTGGAACGAAGTATGATTGACTTACTGATTTAACCATTTCTTCAATTCTTGATTCCTCTTCTTAGACATACAATTGTACTAAGACTCACTTAGAGGATCAATTGAGGTATGGTTCTTAATCACTAAGACATATCATAAAGCATAAAAGCTACTCTCCCTTCTTCTTAGAATGGAGAAACTTTTATCTTTCTGCCTACTTGATTCTTCTTATTCGTTTGCTATTGATTTAAACTTTTTCAATCAATTAAGAATTACACTTAATCTTGTAAGTATAATCATATTTACTAAACCTTTAGTAAATCATGACGAATATCTTTGTTACTCTTATGGTGGACTTGATCAACATGCAACTTTGTATATTCGATCTCCAAGTCCTTCACTTGACACCTTGTCAACGAATTAGTCTAATTTCCATATATGAAATTTCTCATTCATCGTGCAACCAAGTTGCATGATTCCAAATTTCTGTCCAATTGAAACTTGGGCGATGAGAAAACTCTCCCTATTTGGTAAATTCTCGACTTTTCCATAAACACCATAAATAAGAATCATATCCATTTGTTGTAGAAATATGCAAATACCAATTTTCATAACGATTTCATTGCAAGGAAATAAATAAATAAGTCAAACGAAAATTTATTTTATTTATAAAAGCAGCGGAAAACATATGTCCTTACAATGCAAAATCCATTGAAAACTATGTATTTCGAAAAAATTTCTAACAACTCTATCATAACTATCTAAGATCAAAATCTAATCTTCAAGTCCATACGATCAAGATCCATTCCTTGTGATTAGATTCATCTTGGTCTTTCACCAAGCTTCCTTTCTTTTCACTGATTCTGTAAAACATTCAAATGCAATCTTATTACATTATGTATTAAGAATTAATGAATAGGAACTTAATGGAGTTAGATAGTGGATTTTACCTGATGCGCAGCCATACTCTTTGACTCTCCCATCTTCTGGACTCTTCAGGCTCTTTGGGCAGACTTGTATCCAACGCCCTTTCTTTTGGCAGCAAACGCAGGTCGGTTCTCCTAGAATGTCCTCGGAAGTATGGTCGGTTGACTTTTCCAACAAATACGCTCCATTGTTTCGCCAAATCATTTCTGATTCAGCAGCAACGAGCATGTAAGTTAGGTCAATGAGGTTGTCGTCATGATTCATCATATAATACTTTCTTTTGAACTCATTATATGATTCAGGAAGTGACTGCAAAACCCAATTCACAACCAACTCATCTGGGAATGACACACCCAACATTATCAACCTATCAATGTGTGATTTCATTCCTAGAACGTGGGCACACACGGGTTTACCATCTTCATGTTTCATTTCCAACAGGGCTTTAGTGATATTGAACCTTTCAATTCTTCGATCTTGTGGGTTGGGGAGAACAATAGGAGGAGGAGGAGGAAGTGAAGCATGATTTCTCGTTCCTCGATTAAATCGTGGAATACCATCTTCATGTGGAATACTTGTTCCACGGGATTTGGGAAGACCATAGTTGTCGAACTTTGACATCTACAAAACGGGAGAAAACAAATTCAAGTTAGTTGATTGATTGAGTCCTTAGTAAATCACCCAAATGAGATACTAAGGCTAGGACCCAACACAATATTCTACAACTCGGGAGAGGGATGCCGTAACCCTAATTGCAGAATATTTGAAGGTAAGTGAATGACGATTCACTAATTTCCACCACGAAAAACGAAAAAAAATATAAGTTTTAAATCTATGAAAACTCCTAGATCCTTTGAGATTCATTGAACTTTCAATGGCATGTTTAAATCTCGATATGCCCCTCTTGTTTGTGACTGGGATGCCGAGGATCACAAAGCGGGTGTGAATAACCATGCAAACTTACATGGTGCCCTCACATGTTACGGTCGCCTATTCGATGTGCCGGTAAACCACACACGCTCCACCGACCTATGACAAACATTGAGTCACCCTTTTCTACCTTTGCTTAGACCCATTTAGTGTGCCGGTTAACCACACACGCTCCACTAACGTCTTCGCAAGGGCACAAAGTGTAATTTCATGGAATTGCATCAATTCACTTTTGCCTAAGTAACTAAGATTGGGAATTTTATGAAAACATTTAGTTACTTTGATAATTCATTATACTTATAATGGAAGGTTTCGTCCTATCCTACTCGTTCGGCTAACGACCCTCCACCAGTCAAGAGTGCGGTGGGTAAGAGTGGATACCCATTCAATCGCCATTTTATAGGCAATTTCCTTAAACACCCCTTATAGACCAGCTTCGTGAATGAGGCCTACTAACGGTAAGACTGACTTTTACTCATACATATATATAATGTTAGACTTTTAATGTTATATATAGTATAGGGTGTATTTTACACTTTTAAAATATTAGGTGGTTCAATTTAACAATTATACTTTTAATTCACTTAAATTGTAAACCTAAACTTTTATGGATTTATTAAACCTCTTTAATTATACACCTTAATTAGTTAATAAAACCATAAGGGTGTGATTTGAACCTTTTCAAAACAATACTAGAGTTTTAGAATTTAACATTCCTAATTAAAGTTTTAATCAACTTTTAAATTCCAAAACTTGAGGGCAAGTTTTGAAACATTTCAACACATTAGGGTTTAGAATTTAAATATACATCAAAATTAAACCATTTAATCAAAATTTAAATTCCAAAACTTGAGCGCAAGTTTTGAAACATTTTTCAAAAACGTTAGGGTTTTAACTATTTAAATTTCAAAACAACAAAACTTTTGGGGTTCAAATTTAAACTATAAAACCTAAAGGGAAAATATGAAACTTTTCATAACAACAAGGATCAAATAACAAATAATTCAAATTAACATTTAATTATATAATTATCCATATTTGATAATTTCTTGCAAAAACAATTTATCAATTTACTTCAAATAATTAATCAATTATCTTATAAGGAAACAATTATCTTATTAATTGATAAATATGTTCAATTAGATTAAAATATAGTCAAATATATCATATAATCAGATTAATATTAATCTAACATGATAAGGTAACTATCCCAATGCAAAAACAGCAAGAAATCCCGAGATAAGCACTATCTGACGCACCGACTCGTCGAGTCACCCTCTGGAACTCGCCGAGTAGGGCTGACTCGCCGAGTCCAAGAGTGACTCGCCGATTCATGTCGAACAGTGAGGCCAAAACACGATTTTCAGTTACATCAAGCATCAATACAATAGAAACCAATCATGGCTCTGATACCACTGATGGGTTTTGGTCATAAGACATCCTATGTGCTCATACAAACCCTAAAGCTTGGATCTAGGTTTCTCTATTGTACATAATTTGAATCCAAGACTTTGAACCCTAATTCTAGCATATGGAAATCGGAATTCACATGTAATTAGGTTTAAGAACATACCTTGATTGTTATATAGCAATAACAATCCAATTCCTCCTTGAATTGACCTTGGAAAGCTGAGAGTCACAAGTGTCACTCCTCTAATGGCTTACAAACACCATAAGCAAGTGGAGAAGGTATAAAGAGAGAGGAGGGAGGTTAGAATTCGTCCTTAGGACCTCTTGGGAAGGGTTGGCCAAATTCACAAGCCTTAGGGGGTTTATATAGGTGTAAAGATTAGGGTTTTAGTCCTTATCCTTATCTAGTTGCTTGTCCACCAAGCAACCATAAGATAAGTCCTAGAAATCCTTATCCTAGTCAAATTCTAAGGGATTTACACCTCAAATTCGTTCACCATATATATAAGATAATCCTTACCTTATTTTGTAACTATCACATAATTACAATTCAGCCCCTCTAGTTTAATTAATTACACTTGATCACAAAATTAATTCTTAATTAATTATTGACCAATATTAATTAAACAAATATGATTTCTCCTTTAATATATTATTCTTATAACATATTAATAAATCATAATAACCTCTCTCTCTATTTATTTCTCCAATCAAGTTGCTTAGGTGAAGGCAACCCAAAAGGACCATGCACCATCGGGCCAAGTACATACCAAAATAGTTATGGACTTAGACACTAATCCAACATAAACCCCTTCCCCAGCAGCTCCTGAAGCTGCGAGGATAACTCTTGCATCTCTGGAGGTGCAAGGCGATAAGGCACCTTGGCGATAGGTGCGGCCCCCGGAACCAAATCGATACTGAACTCCACTTGCCTCACAGGAGGCAATCCCGGGAACTCCTCGGGAAACACATCCGGGAACTCACGCACCACCGGAACCTCCTCAACTGAACTCGGCCTCTCGGAATCCACCTGTGTATCCTTCACATACGCCACAAAACCCTTACAGCCCTGCTGTAGACACTGCCTCGCTCTAGCGGCCGAACAAAACGCTGATCCTGAACGTGTACCCTCGCCGTATACCGAAAGAACTCCCTCACTAGGGTCTCGTATGGTCACCAGCTGTCGCTCACAGTCGATAACCGCACCGAATCTGCTCAACCAATCCATGCCCACAATAACACAAACATCACCCATAGCAATAGGAACCAGATCAATCGGGAACTCAACACTGAAAATCTCAACTACGCAACCTCGGAGAACCTCTGTGGCATATATCACCCTCTCATCAACTATGGAAACTCTCAGAGGCCGACTCAACGCCTCACGACTAACACTGATATGTTGACTAAAAGCCAAAGATACAAAAGACCAACTCGCACTCGAGTCAAATAACACCAAGGCAGGTACAAAATTCACAAGAAAAGTACCTACGCATAACATAACATAATCATAATATCACAACATCAAAATAAATACATGAAAGAATACATACCAGCCACGACATCGGCCGCTGCGCGGACCTCCTCCACGGTCAGCTGAAAGGCTCTCCCTCGTGCCCTCGGCGCCTCGGCCTTCACTGGCCGACTCTCTGTAGCTCTGATGGCGGCAGGGGCAGATCCCTGAGGTGCTCCCTAAGATGACCCTTGCAACTGCGGACACTCTGCCTTCCGGTGTCCGGTCTGATTGCAGTGGAAGCACACTGCAAACCCCTTGGGGCAATCCTTGGCCATATGCCCCTCGTTGCCACATTTGTAGCAAGATCCCGCTCTGCAGACTCCATCGTGACCCTTGCCACACTTCCCACAAGTGCGGCCCTTCTGGCTCCCTGGTTTGGGATCAGCGGGCTTGGCTGCCGGCTGAGACTGTGCCGGTCGCCGATCCCTCCCCTGAGACTCCACCTCCTCCCTGGCCTGAGTCTCCAGCTCAATCTCCCTCTTCCGGGCATTTGCCTAAAGCTCATCAAATGTCCGATACGAGGAGTTCACCGCGAACTCCCAAATGTCTCGCCTCAAAATACTCAAATATCAGCTCATACGTACCTGCTCAGTGGACACGTGCTCAGGGTAGAACATCGCCCTCTCATGGAACATCCTGGTGATCGCTGTAACTGACTCAATACCCTGCTTGAGGGTCAGAAACTCATGTGCCAAACGCTCCCTCTCCACCTGGGGAACGTACTCATCTCGGAACATGATAGTGAACCTCTCCCAGGTCACTGCCGCAAGCTCAACATGCATATAATGCGCCGTCACAAACTTCCACCAGTCCTTCGCTCCCAAGCGAAGCTGGTTCAGCGCGATCCGAACCTTCAAATGCTCAGGAGATGAGCAAGTGAAGAAACACCCCTCTATATCAGAAATCCATCTCATAGTTGCCACCGGGTCCTGGGTCCCATCAAACTCTGGTGGTTTTGTGTTGCTGAACTCCCGGAACAGCAACGCATCACCACCTTGCGGCCTCGCAGCAACAATAGTTGCGGTGGATGTTGCAACAGCAGCCTCAGAAAGAGCGGCATAACGCTCATCAAAAGTCTCAATCAGCATGGTCTTAATAGACCCGAACATCTCTGGTATCTCTGCCCTGATGGCCGCAGCCACCTCCTCGTGGATGATCCGGTGGATCTCCTCATCACTGGTATCACTGCTCTCAGGCATCAAACGTGTCCTCACCATGATCTACCTCTGAAATACAACATACGAAAAATTAGAACCCCTTCGAGCATACCCACAATCGACAACTCATTCCTCCTTGATCCTTGGTATTCTAAAGATTCTTACTTGGGCTGTACACCGCTCCGGTGCTTTCAGTAGTACGGGCCCAATACTACTGTCCTCACCGTACTAGAATACACCCCAAGTCCTCCTCTTCGGATCCCAAATTCCAAGTACTCTATCATGCATAGGCTATTCTCTAATAGATCTCTCATAAGCCTCTCGCTGCTACCTACTCACTCTCAAGCATCTCATAGCAGCTCACCACTTCCTAGGCTAAGGCATCACAATCAGGCCACTCTAGTCCTAATAGGAATACTTAGCCTACTCTAACATGTGAATACATCATATCAATATCAATAGCACATAACATGAGGGTATTTTGGGAAATCAGTGTTCGGGCGTGGACTGATCGTACACACAACTCTACTCTGCGTTTCTTTTCAAAATCTTTTACTCTTTTTGAAAATACTTCTCAAATCCTCAGTTTGAGTTCAAATACGCCCGAAGGTGTACTCGAATCCCTCAAACCAAGGCTCTGATACCAACTTGTAACACCGGGAATTTCAAAATAATTTTTCGCAAAATATAAAAACATTTTTCATTTAATTTTCATAAAACATCAAGTTTAATTATTCAATTCACATCATACAAAAATCCCAAGATCATATCACATAAAAATCCCTTGCGTGTGTACAGATCAAGCCGGGACCTTCCCTCAGTCATCACTAGTACCTGAAACAAACAACACTAACACTGTAAGCACAAAGCTTAGTGAGTTCCCCAAAATACCACATAAACACATATTAGCCACTCGAGGCTATAACTCTATGGGTCCATGCACCCAAGCTCTGTGCACCCTCAGGTTCTAACTTTGGGAACCTTCCGGTTCCAACTCTATAAACATGCACAACATAAATCACATAGACATCATGCAGTACAACACATAGCATACACATAACATACACATACTCTGACGCATAACTCTGATTACCTACTCAAGGTAAAGTATAGTGAGAAGACTCACCTCGTATATCTCGATAACCTGTGAATCCTAGAAATCACTCGTGCTCGATCCTCCGTGCTATAATCCTCCTATAAAATCATACATCTCTAATTAACACTTTTACCACTAAGGTTGACTACCCCTATCAAGTCAACTCTGGTCAACGGTCAATGGTCAACAGTCAACTTTGACTGGACTCGGCGAGTGCACTAGGGCGACTCGGCGAGTCTATACGTATTCACCAACTCTCTAGGATTCTCTTTTGACACGTAGAGTACTCCCCTGACTCGACGGGTTCCACCTGGCATGAATCGCGGGGCCACCACGACTCCACTCGCCAAGTCTCAAGAACAACTCGGCGAGTCCCAGCTCGACTCAGTCCAACTGTCAACCCTCCCTAACTCTCCCTGACTCACTGAGCCGACCCTTAACTCGGCAAGACCACTCGCTGAGTGGTTAAGGACAATCTTCATGCTACTCGCCGAGTCTGTTCTTTAGACTCGGCGAGTCCATGCCATGCATCAACTCAAACTAGCTTCTAAGGTTAGATCCGCACCATCCACTCATAGATCTGGCCCTCCTAAGCTTATTCATCACGTAAAGTTCATATATTGGTTACCATACAACACCTACAAGGCTCTTTTTGGAGAAATGACCTCTAAAATGGCAACCCTAGCCTCTGACCCAAAAGGGAGGACATAAAGCATGACATTAAGGACTCTCTGGACCTACTAAGGTCCAGATCTAAGCACCATATCCCCATGGGACCTCTCACACTTCCAATACAAAGCAAATAAGGCATGAAGAAACCCTAGATTTGACCATATCAACAAAAACACGGAAATAAGCTCTGGATGATACCTCAAGAAGCCTCCTCTGATGAAATGAAAGAAGATCCAAGCTCCCCAACTCTTCTAGCTTGACTTTCCTCTTCCTTTCTTGCAAAAACACACACATTTGGTGAACAATGGCCTCTTATCTCACTCACACGAATCCCTCAGCTGTTATGGTGCTCTCAAGATCCAGGTAGCCGCAATGAAGGGCCATAAGGTCCTTTAAATAGGGATTAGGACCGGGAAATTAGGGTTTCATTAAACAGCGAGGACTCGCCGAGTCCATTCCCTGGACTCGTCGAGTCCGGGCGCGAACCCGCGTCCTGAACCGCGATCCTACTCGGCGAGTTTGAGCTCCAACTCGCCGAGTCCCCTCACAAAACTCCAAAAATGTAAGCATAAAAGATACCTGGAAATCCGGGCTGTTACACTACTTGTCTATCAGGGGGGTAATCCAGGAAGATCTTCGGGAAAGACTTCCGGATAGTCACACACCACTAGTATTCTTTGCATCTCTTTCTTTTCTTTCTTTGCATCGATCACAAATGCCAAGTATGATGTGCATCGTTTAGACAAACATTTTCTAGCTTTCATCAGGGAAATGATTCCAGAATTCACTCTACATTTGTCCCTACAAACCATAAATGACTCTTTTCCAGGTGGGTTTACTCTCACCATCTTCTTCCTGCATAGTATCTCAACATCGTTTGCATTAAGCGAATCCATTCCTCGTACAATGTGGAATTCGTTCAAATCATTGGGCAATAATTCCTCATGGAATTTATTCCTGTTCTAGTCGATGACGATGTTTTTAATGGAATGGCTAACATGTATGATTTTGCCACTGGCAACTTCTACAACTATTGCATTATCAAATTTATATACAAGCAATGCTAGTCTTCCACCAAATTTATGCGATATAAAGGAGTAATTTGCTCCAGAGTCAAAAATTATATTGGTTGGAAATCCATTTACAAGAAAGTTACCAGAAGCGACATATGTTTCATCCCTTGCTGCTTCCACGGTCATCTAGAATGCTCTTGCCTTTGGCCTCGGTGGAATATTTGGCCTTGCTGCCTGTTTCTTCTTCGGGTAGTCCTTAGAAATATTCCCTTCTTCATTACAACCGGAACACACTTTCTTGTTGAATGTGCACTCATTGGCGTAATGCCTAGTCTTTCCACACTTGAAACAAGTCACGTCCTCACCATATTTTTCAAAGTGTTTCTTTTTTCACTTATCACACCATCTTGCTTCACCTCCTCCTCCTCCTCCAAACTTTTTAGAACCAGACTTTGAGAAATTTGTTTTCTTGTTGGACCTTGAAGATCCATAAAACTTCCTTTTCTCTCCCACCTCATCTCTCTCCAGACCCTTTTCCCTTAACTGGGTCTCAACATTCTTAGCTGCCCAGATGATGGCTTTCAAGGTGGTTGCTTGTTTGACCATTTATCCAAAGTCTATTGGTAATCCATTGGCAAACGTTTTGACCTTGGAGAGTTCAGTTGGAACTAAATAAGGAACAAGCTTCATTTTCTATGTAAACTTGCGACATACTCGGTGACGCTCATTCTTCCCCTTTTAGGTTTTGAAACTTGTTGTTGATCTCCAGTAGCTCCTACTCAGAGTAGTATTACATTTTTAGTTGCACCAAAAACTCTTCCCAATACATCTTACTAGCTTCTCCCTTTAGCTTAGTATCAACTAGTAGTTTCCACCAGCTTAATACCCCAGTCTTCAACAGTGTAACCGTGAGGGCGGTCTTCTGTTTGTTGCTACAGTCACAACCTTCAAACATCATCTCCATCTCAGAGATCCAATCCATAACTTCCACCGGTGTTGGGCTTCCAAAAATACTTGGTGGCTTGGATTCCATGAAATCCTTGTACTTACATCCACGTCCATCATTTCCTCCATTGTGTTGGTTTCTTCTAACCATACACGGCTCAGCTTGATTGACAGTCTGACTAAAGTTTCCTTCCTCTGATTGTTTAATGTTCAGTTCAGGTTGTACAATGGGTACAATAGGTTCATCTCTATAATGCTGAATTAGATGCCTTGTTTCTTCCATTTGATGATCCAACATCATTTGTATCATCGCTTGTACTCTTGTCAACATGATTGGTTTGGGTGCAGCTGCTACTTCTGATGCACACACAATCATTGGTTGCTGATTACCATTAGCATTTCCATTAGCGTTTCCGAATCCACTTTGGGTTTTCGCCATATCGATTTTTACACCAAAGTAGGCGAATTTAGATCTTTATTTATGATAGACGTTTAAATCCTCCTTGTCTCTTCGAAAAGTTACATGCCAGTTCTAATATTGTAGTCAATCATTTAGAAATCTGAACACATAAGGTTTCCAGATCTGGTCGACAATAGATTATGGATCCTATCAAATAATAACATATAAAGTATCATAAATCTTTTAGCACATAGAAGAAATTTATGCATCTTTCCTAAAATAAGCTAGTGATCGTGTCTAAAATATAGCAGACACTCATCTCACAATCATCGCTTAGAATTTTAAGTTTAAATCTAGAAATCCTACAAATTCCTAGTTCGCTTAAACTAGTGCTATGATACCAACTATGACATACCCAATTTCACAACCAGAAAAGACCAATTTGCTTATGCTTTATTTAAAATCAGAGTACCATTTTTAAGAATAATATTTCGGAATTTGTTACCAAAAATATGATAAGTATATTATCAAAGCATTTCAGAAGAAATGTATTTTCATTATATTAAAAATGTTGGGAAGTCACTCTTAATAAAATGCATAAGCATAAACAAAAATAATACAGGCCTTATAAACATATATTTCTAATGGCCTATAATCCGTAGATCTTTCATCAGATCATCACTCCTGTGCTCTTTGCCACTACCTGTAACACAAGAAACTGAGTGAGTCAGACTTGGGAGTCTGGTGAGAAAAAAGGGTTTTCAACCCACAATAATTAAGTTCTTTAAGTTCATCAAATCATTCAACTTGATTACCCGTTCCCGTTATCCTCACTTTCTGTCCCTAAAACAGCTAATTCAAGGACCTAGCGTAAGGAATATCATCGGTAAGACAATACTGCTTAGGGGATTCCACATCAATATATTTCAGTAAGACAACCATGAGGGGGATGGAATACACCTGGTGAACACATCGTTCACAAACACCTACATGTTGTGAGTTTGCTAGCGTTCTACTGGACTATCTAGAATAGTCCATGGTCGTCATCTATACTCTGCTAGATGACTGGGTCAGCTTTAACATCGAAGGCTTTCATAATTTTATTTCATATTTCATCATTTTTTTTCGTCTACCCATCTTTTTCCAACATATTGATAGGTATAAAATACATATATACAGTTTAAATCTAGTAAAACATGTATACATCGTTCATCCAACATAGATATCAAGAACACAGATAATATGCACGTATAGCATGTAATTTCTATTAAACACTTCATATCTATGTGTAAGATGAAAGTAACTATGCACTCACTTGTTAAAGTGATGACTCTAAATTCGGGCAGCACTTCGCTTTTAACAATTGTCTTTTTCCTTCGACGAAACCTAGTATCATTATCACTAGATTTTAGTCTAATATTTATTGCAACTAATTATTAGTCTATATTCATAATTAACTCAAAGTCTACTTTCATAATCTATCAGGTAAGGAACAACCAGGTAGGATCATATCGAAGGTAAAGTTTGTTTGGTATATGAAGTATCCTGTTTAGAAAACCCACTTTAAAACCTCACTAAATCACAGCCTAGACATCATCCCTGTAAGTAAATCAATCAATATAACAACTTTGAATCATGGATAAATCTTGTTTATAGGTTCATAATAACGATAATGAACTTAAACATAAGTTATACTTAAAGTAGGTTAAGCATGACTCACTAACAAGGGGTTTAGCGAGGAACCGGACTCTGCGCGGGCAAAACTTTTGAGCCGAAATCTCTTCTTCTCTGGGCCTTCGAGTGCTCTAGGACTCGCTTCTAACACCTAGGAGGTTCTAGGGAAAGAATAGAGGTTTTGGGGGTGTTTAGGAGAGCAGTGTTGAGAAAGGTGTGAGAAAAATGAGTGATTTGTGCCTCTATTTATTGGCTGAGAATTGCATGTTTGTTGGGCGTAATAAGCATACTGAGCGTACCAAGCGCTACGCGGGGCGTAAACTGCCACGTGTCGAGATCGCATACGAAGCCGTGGGGAGGAAGGTGTGGCTGAGATTGTGACACGTGTCACCTTTGGAACTTAATAGAATAATTAATTATCTTCTAAAATTTGACGTTCTTTATATCCACGTGTTGGTAGCGACATGTTCTACGACTTTTATTTAGATTCTGTTGGCTAATTTTGACTTTATTTTTAAATATTTATATTTTAACAGGATTAGACAGTTAAAGTTCGTTAAAAATTCATAACTTTGTTATCCGACATCCGTTCTCGACTGTCTTTATATTTTTGAACTCCTATTAATGATATCTTAAATTCTCATTTAGGTTGTGTCGGCTAATAATCAATTGATCTAAAATTCGATTTCCAGACTGCATACTGCTATGCTAAATCTTAGAAAATTCAAAACTTCCTCTAGCGAAGTCAGGTTTGGACGTTCTTTTTATATATGTTCTTGGTTTAACATATACTACGAGTTTCGTTTAGATCGCTAAGGATAAAAAATATTTATTCAAAAATTCACTTTTTGCGATACCCGGCACCGTGCCGCTTTAGTCGTAAAACTTTGACGGGTCATAACTTATTCGTTATAAGTCGGATTTCAACGTTCCTTATACCCCCAAAATCCTTTTTACGACTACTTCAACTTTATTTAAAGATGTTAGGTCAAATCTTCATTATATTTTTGACACATATTTTTATTATTATTTATTATATAGTTATAAGCAGGATGTTGTAATCTTATTGTGAATTTATAAAGTAGGTAAAACAATTAACCAATTTCAATCTATGAAATTCCTAGATCTATTGAGATTCATTAAATCTTATCAATGACATGTTTTAATCTTAGGCTATGCTCTTCTATTTGTGACTGGGATGTCGATGATCACAAACAAGATGTGAATAACCATGCAAACATGTTTGGTAACCATGCAAACATGATCACAAACAAGGTCACAAACAAGATGTGAATAACCATGTAAAAATGATCACAAACAAGATGTGAATAACCATCATTTCTCTTTAAAGTCCCTATTAGTGTTCCGCTTACCACACACGCTCCACTAATGACGTATTAAAGTATGATGTGCATTTTCATGCATTAGCATACTTTCCACATTTTTTTAAAGTAACTAGAGTGGGATTTTATAAAGAAGATTATAGTACTTTTATATCATTATACTTTTAATGAGATTATGTCTTATCAAATCTGTTCAGCTAACGACCCTCCACCGTACAAGAGAGAGGTAGGTGAGAGTGGACACTCATTCAACGACCATTTTATAGGTCATTTCCTTATACCCTATTTATAGAATGGTTTCATGAATGAGACGTACTAGCTATTTGACTGACTTGTCTTATACATATAATATATTAATCTTTTAGTAGTATATATAAGGTGTATTTTAAAGTTTTTCAAAATACAAGGTTTAAATAATAATTATTTAAATTAAATCTTTTAATTAAATAGTATTAAACCAATTATGATTTATCTTTATCTTTTAATTAAACAATTAATTAAATTAATTAAATCATTTATGGATTAGATAATTATTTAAATTAAACAACTAATAAATTAATTCAAATTTAATCCTAATCCAAACCGTCCTAAATTTTGAAATAAGGGTTGGGTTTATTAGGTTTTGATTATTCAAATCTTAATGCTTTTAAAATAATAATTAAGGAAAGTAGATAAACCTATCTAACACTAGCAAATTTCAAAATCTAAGGGTGGAGGCTAAGGTTTCAAGAACCCTAATCATTATAAAAAATAAAAAAAAAATCCTTCCTTAGGGTTTAATTTCTATAAACCCTAATTTTTATCTATTCAACATTGTGCAAGATCAATTCATAACTACGAGCTCTGATACCACTAATAGTTTTATAGGTTACAAAAAAAATATGTGGCGGAGAGACTTAACCCTTAAGTTCACATGCAACTTATTGGATATAAGTTTTCTCTATTGATAGCAACAAACAATTAAACATCAAGAACCCTAGTGAGGCCTTACTATGACCGAAAGTTACAAAGGTTTTTAGGATTTACAAAACTCTTGATTATTGTAGTAAATAATCAACCAAATTCTTCTTCAACAAGCTTTAGAAAGCAATCACTAGAAATTTCATGCCTCTAATGGTTTGTATCCAAACCCTAACGATAGAAGACTTGGGAGGAGAGAAGAGGGAGGATGAGAAATTCATCTATCCTTATAGGATAATAAGAGGCCAAAAATATGATTCTAAAGGACCCTATTTATAGCTGATAGGAAAACCATAGAAACCCTAATTTGAAATAAAATAATATTATTTTAAATCCAGAATTATCTAGTTTCCTAATTATCCATATTATCCATATGGAATAATCTAGAAACCCTAAGGAGCCTCCAAATTTTGGCCAACCCAATAATCTTTCTATAATTCCTCTCTTGTTCAACTATTGAACAATTACAACTTTAGTCCTTGCACTTTTAATTAATCTAATTAATCCTAAAATCAATTCCATTTAATTTCTGACTAATTATTAATAAAATAATACAATTTCTAACTAATATATTAATCTCATAGTATATTAATAAATTATTAATTTCTATTTATTAATCTTATAACAAACCAATAAATCAACCTCTCTCTCTCAAAAAGTCATTCTATCAATTACTAGTTTTGAGGGTAACCCAAAAAGGACTTTGCTTTTAATTCAAGTATATACCAATTTAGTTATTGGCTTAGAAACCTAATCCAACATAAAGAGGTTAGTAGTTCTTTCTTTTATTGATTTTTAAAGTATGTTTCTGTAACTAGTAAAACCTAGATTTTAGGATGCTTGTGCACCAGGTAAATCTTTTGATTTTTTTTGCCACCTTTAGATAGTGTGCTTGATGCTAATAATCCTCAACATATATAAAGCCCAATCTATCCATTATGTTGTCATCTACTAATCAAGTGGGTCACCAGGTTCCACAACTCGAATGTGAACAAGTGTCTCATATAATAAAATTGTCATACTATGGTGGATTTCATCCTCATGAAGCTCATGTAAGCAAGGTACTTATGAATAAAAGTGGGATACTTCAATGTAACAATAGTTCAATATTGTTTTATTCTGATAGTAAATCATATTTGTTTAGTATGTATTAGGTTATGGTTGATAAGATTGGTCAATATAAAGTGGAACACTTAGATCACTATAAGGATGAAGTAATTGATATGATGATTGGAATAAATTCTAATGAACATTATTTAGTTAATGTACTTTATTGAATGCAACTAAGAATGTTTAATATAGCATCATTTCGTTATTCTTGTGTTCTGATAGAAAATTGTTGTTTTTTATATTGTGGAGGTTATTGAAACAACCCAAAATTACAGACCAAAAATTTCGTTTTTAATTATTAATAAAACCATAGTTATCCAAAACATATGTCATAATATCTCAAACATCTTATCAATGTATATCAAAATACAGAGTATAAACATCCCAAGCTAAACAATGGTGTGTACACTGCAATTATCCCGAGCCCTTCCCCTTGCTACCGAAGTACCTGAAACCAAAACTGAAAACTGTAAGCACGAAGCTTAGTGAGTCTCCCCAAACTACCATATACCATACACATAACATGCAACTAGGAGATACGGGCCCCACCCACACTCGTGGAGATACGGGCCCCACTCATACTCCGCTAACTAGGAGATACGAGCCCCGCCCACACTCTGTTGACTATGAGATACAGGACCCACCCACACTCAGCTACTAAACATACATACAAGTATCAGTGTATCACACAGACAACAAGTATAACTAAGTCTATCAATCAGGCATATATCCATAATCTAACTAAGCTATCACACTCAGCTACTACGACATACGGGCCCCACCCACACTCGACTACTATGAGATACCGACCCCGCCCACACTCAGTTGCTATGAGATACGGGCCCCACCCAGACTCGACTACTAACATATCATACTACGGGTCGGCCTTGGTGCCTTAGACCTGTTTTTACTAAAGGAAACTCACCTCGCAAGGCTGACTGCTGAAAAATCAAGCAAGAAATCTCTGACTGCTGCTCCAACGACGCCCCGACTATTAATTTCATAATAACACTTAATCAGAATATGATAATCCTTCTTAGGGTAAAATGACCAATTTACCCCTGGTCAAAGTCAATGCTTGGGTCAAAGTCAACCTTCTGGTTGAACCAAATCATCGAGTTGCTCCATCAACTCGACGGGTCCTAGATACTGAAATCGCAATTTAAATCGTCGAGTCTCCCCCTGACTCATCGAGTTTCCAGGCTACTCACAGTCGCAATCTACCGATTTAACTCGCCGAGTCCATTCACCGACTCATCGAGTTCTACCTGAAGCTAAAACTGGACAAACCAAATCAACTCATCGAGTCCCTCTACGAACTCGCTGAGTTCCCCTGTCTGATTGATCCATCTCAATGGATTAAGCTCCTACCCTTCAAATCCAAGCTCCAAACTTCACCTACACACTAAGAAGATACCTTTAATGGTAAAGTTTCCAACTTTACCCGCTCTTAGTCCTTCTTAACGGGTTTAGCTCAAACCCTAACTCTCTAGAACATAGATCTTGGTCCACAAGCCATAATACCCTAAACCAAGGCACACTATATTAGATCATGGTTCTGAACATCAGTTGAACATGTAAAGTTCCAAGCTTTCCATCCATTCATGGCCTTTTAAGGATAAAAAGGCCATATAAATGCTTAAAAGCTTGCATAGGGCTTCCATGGTAATAAAGTTTGCACCTTTATGCCATGGAACCCCTCATAGATCCCAGATCTGAAATATAAGTCACTTGGGACATCCAAATCCCAAAGACCATGGTTCTTGAACAAAAACCCTCATAAAATGGAAGTA
The DNA here is from genome assembly GCF_002870075.4 of Lactuca sativa. Lineage (NCBI taxonomy): Eukaryota > Viridiplantae > Streptophyta > Magnoliopsida > Asterales > Asteraceae > Lactuca > Lactuca sativa. The sequence goes on from NC_056629.2 coordinate 6,861,017, forward strand.
AATAGATTGAAGAAAAGAATGACCAAGTTAGAGACTTGATTACTAGAAAATGTAGCAAATGGATTGTAGCTTCTAGATCTACTCCTTCCTTCTTAATCCCTCTACCTTCTTCTTCTTCCACAAGCTTCAAAAGCGCACAAAGTTCTCTCAAAATGGCTCACACACTCAACGAAAGCTCTAGGGTTTCGTGGATCAGGGTTTGGGACAAGGAGGCTATAAATGAGGCCAATGGTTGGGGATTAAGATGCTTCTACCCGACGAGTCTGGGGCTTCCAACTCGTCGAGTAGCCTTTCAAACAAGAATAATTTGTAAACAAATGCGTACCAGAGTCCGGGCGTTAAAATTCTCCCCCACTTGTCTTAGAATTTGTCCTCGAATTCTGTTGCGTCTGAAAACATCTCCGGGTAGTGCTCCCTCATCTCCTTCTCGGGTTCCCATGTTCACTCTGAACCCGTACGGTGCTGCCATTGCACTTTCACTAGCTGAACAACCTTGTTCCTCAAGGTATTCGTCTTGCGATCAAGGATCGCCATCGGTCTCTAAATGTATTTGAGGCTATCGTCAACCAGAATATCCTCAAAGGGCATAATCGCTGAATCATCCACTAAACACTTCCGCAACTAGGAAACATGGAAAATGTTGTGGATCTGACTGAGCTCCGCCGGTAGATCCAACTGATTAGCCACCCTGCCCACCCGAGCTATAAACCTGAAAGGGACAATGTACCTGGGGCCCAGCTTGCCCCGTTTCCGGAACCGGATGACACCTTTCCAAGGTAACACCGTTAGGAGGACCATATCGCCCACCTGAAACTGTAAATCTGAATGCCACTTGTTGGCGTAACTCTTCTACCGACTCTGAGCAGTCTGGAGCCTGCTGGATCTGCTCTACAGTCTTGAGTATAACCTCAGTACTCCCCATGATTCTTTGACCGAACTCACCCCAAAAGATTTGGGTCCTACACTTCCTCCCGTAGAGCATCTCGAAGGGAGGTCGGTCTATGCCAGCGTGGTAATTATTGTTATACGAAAATTCCGCTAACGGAAGATACGTATCCCAACTGCCACCGAAATCCAAAAGACATGCGCGTAGCATGTCCTCGAGAGTCTGTATCGTCCTATCGCTTTTTCCGTCTGTATGAGTGTGGAAAGCAGTGCTGAAGTGGAGGCGACTACCCATCACCTCGTGAAACCGCTTCCAAAATCTAGAAGTGAAACGAACATCTCGGTTTGACACCACCGAGACAGGCACTCCATATCGTGCCACTATCTCACGCACATATATCTCAGCCAGCTTCTCAGCCGACATGCTCTTCAGGATCGGGATCAAATGAGCACTCTTGGTCAATCGATCCACGATGACCCATATCGAATCTACTCCACGTGTGGTCCTGGGGAGCTTGGTAATGAAATCCATAGTGATATCCTCCCATTTCCATACGGGAATGTCTAGAGGCCGCATTTTTGTCGTGTGGTTTCTGGTGCTCAGTCTTGGCCTTCCTGCTGGTCAAACACCGCTCCACGTACTAAGCAACATCCTGCTTCATGCAAGGCCACCAGTAGTCAGGGCGAAGATCTCGGTACATCTTCGTCGCCCCAGGATGGATGGAGAACCTCGACCTGTGGGCCTCATCCATCAGAACCTGCCGCACTCCACCCCAGTATGGAACCCATACCCTCCCATGCAGGGTCAGCAACCCTCGGTTGTCATAATGAAACAAGGCTACCCGGCCTACGATCCGCTCGTACTTCTGGCACTCTTCCTTCAAACCCTCAACTTGTGCCTCTCTAATCTACTCCAACAATGGAGTAATCACTGTCATCCTCAGACATATATCTCTAATCGGAGTTGCCACCGCCTTGCAGCTCAGGGCTTCAGCCACCACATTGGCCTTGCTCGGGTGGTAAAGGATCTCACAGTCATAATCCTTCACCACATCTAACCACCGACGTTGCCTCATGTTCAGATTCAGCTGATCCATGAGGTACCTCAAACTCTTATGGTCCGTGTAAATGGTACAACGGACTCCATGGAGGTAATATCGCCAAATCTAGAGGGCGAAAACCATATCCCCCAACTCCAAATCATGTGTCGGATAGTTAGCCTCGTGAGGCTTCAACTGCCTCGACGCGTACGCTATCACATGACCCCGCTGCATCAAAACTTCACCTATAACCGTAATCGACGCGTCACAGTAAACCACGAAGTCATCAACTCCCTTGGGCAGAGTCAAAATTGGTGCCTCACATAGCCGCTGTCTAAGTGTCACGAAGGTTGGATGCTGATCAGGCCACCATTGGAAGGTCACCGACTTCTTGGTTAGTCAGGTCAAAGGGACAGTGATCTTGGAGAAATCCCGGATGAATCTTCGGTAATAACCCACTAGACCAAGGAAACTTTGAATCTCAGTTGAAGACCTCAGAATCTCCCAATACATCACAACCTCTATCTTGGCCGGATCGACCAGAATACCCTTCTGGTTGACGAGATCCCCAAGAAACTGCACCTCGGGCAACCAGAACTCACACTTGGAGGATTTTTCAAAAAGTCTCTCCCTCCAAAGTGTCTCCAACACCTCCCTCAGGTTCTCCTCATGTTGCTCCTTAGTCTTGTAATAGACCAGGATATCGTTAATGAAAAGGATCATAGACTGATCCAACATTGGTATGCATACTCGGTTCATGAGGTGCATGAACGTGGCTGGAGCATTGGTGAGCCCAAACGACATCACCACAAACTTATAATGACCATAGTGAGTCCTAAAAGTTTTCTTCTGTACGTCCTTATCCATGAGTCGCATCTGATGGTAACCCGACCGTAAATCAATCTTGGAAAACCAAGATGCATCTTGTAGCTGGTCAAACAAATCATCTATCCTCGGGAGGGGATAGCGATTCTTCAATGTTACCTTATTCAGCTCCCGGTTGTCTATACACATGTGATGTGACCTATCCTTCTTCCTTACAAACAAGATCGGGGCTCCCCATGACGAACTGTTCGACCTGATAAATCCCTTGTCTAGCAGCTCTTGTAGTTGCGTAGACAACTCCTGCATCTCGGAAGGAGCAACGGATATGGTGCCTTGGCTATTGGAGTCGCACCAGGGACTAGGTTAATCCTAAACTCAACCCGCCTCTATGGAGGTACTCCAGGTACATCCTCCGAGAATACGTCTGAATAATCTCGCACTACCACTACATCATCCACTGTCGCCTTACCCTTATCCCGAGTATCCATAACATAGGCGACATTGATGGGTTTTGGTCATAAGACATCCTATGTGCTCATACAAACCCTAATGCTTGAATCTAGGTTTCTCTATTGTACATGCTTTGAATCCAAGACTATAAACCCTAATTCTAGCATATGGAAATCAGAATTCACATGTAAATAGGTTTAAGAACATACCTTGATTGTTATATAGCAATAACAATCTAATTCCTCCTTGAATTGACCTTGGAAGGCTTAGAGTCACAAGTGTCACTCCTCTAATGGCTTACAAACACCATAAGCAAGTGGAGAAGGTATAAAGAGAGAGGAGGGAGGTTAGAATTCGTCTCTAAGACTTCTTGGGAAGGGATACACGAATTCATAACCCTAGGGGTGTTTATATAGGTGTAGAGATTAGGGTTTTAGTCCTTATCCTTATCTAGTTGCTTGTCCACCAAGCAACCATAAGATAAGTCCTAGAAATCCTTATCCTAGTCAAATTCTAAGGGATTTACACCTCAAATTCGTTCACCATATATATAAGATAATCCTTACCTTATTTTGTAACTATCACATAATTACAATTCAGCCCCTCTAGTTTAATTAATTACACTTGATCACAAAATTAATTCTTAATTAATTATTGACCAATATTAATTAAACAAATATGATTTCTCCTTTAATATATTATTCTTATAACATATTAATAAATCATAATAACCTCTCTCTCTTTATTTATTTCTCCAATCAAGTTGCTTTGGTGAAGGCAACCTAAAAGGACCATGCACCATCGGGTCAAGTACATACCAAAATAGTTATGGACTTAGACACTAATCCAACAGTCTCCCACTTGGATAAGTCTAATAACTATTCTGCGTATGACTTCAGATCCTGATCTGCAATCGTAGCTTTCCAAAGCCGCTGTCAACTCTGATCATATCAAATACGCGTGTCCTTAGATAAGGGATCATATATTCCTCCATTCTAGATATCATATGAGATATGATTTCAAATCATTCTCTTTGTACTATATCTCGATTTCCGATTTATGACGACTGACTAATTGAACAAATCAAATTAGCCCTAGCCCGGCCGAGCATTTACGTTTGTCATCACTAACCCATCGAGGGGCCCAAAGATATCGCTTTTATTCTACTTTGAATAAAAGGAACGGATAAAATTTGATACAATGCTCGCTTGCACTCACTCACCGAATCACACACAACAATATACTTTATAACACCAAGTTACTGGTGCGTTTACATATTATCAATGTGCAACCGATTCGCAAGATACAACTCACACATCTCAGTTTCAAGAATATAAGATGTTATCGTGTCACTAATCACTCGTGATACAATTCATGGAGTGATCCAAGTGAGCGTGGGTTTGATCCAATGCTCAAATCATATTCATAAGCACTCATGAACGTTGCAGAAAACATTTGATTATGTCTAATGCTCTTTAGACAATCCACACACCAATTCACGACAATCTTCATTCATATCTACTTCCAACATATGAACGACTGTGGCTCGTTTGAATAATTTGATTATTCTTAATAAACTCAATTATTCTGGAAGTCAAAACATGCAAATGTGAAACACAAGAATAATACTAATCCCATACGGCCTCAACCCTTTGAGCATAAATAAAACACCTTTTATTTATCACCATATTGATTACTCATTATTTGTAGTTTCGGGTAATCAACTTCTTACTTGAATTCCAACACTTGTCCCATGTTCCTAGCATGCACACAATGTTTACCTATGGTTCTTACTTTGTGAAATAGATCAAATTGAACACGCTTCCAATCATTCTCATTTCACAACTCCAAATCCTTTTTCATAAGTGAAAGAATATCAAATTCTTGCTACTTATAGAATATGCTAGATTCTAATATTCTATGCAACGATCCTTTCGTAATGTCACTGCACCAAAGTCACAAAGACTATTGCCAATGATATTACAAAGTCCTCTATCGGAGATTGTTACAAGACAATTCCATAGACGTGATGTCTCTCACTCAAACTACATTCTTTGAACATCCTTTTGCATAGAAGTTTCTAATCTAATCATAGATTTCTCAATATTCAATTCCCAATATGGACACACTTCCATATGTTCCATATGACAACTCATTCTTAATAGAATCTTATCTATTCGTAATGATGTTGATATGGTCCATCCAATATGGAAACATTTCCATATTTTCCAATACTATACTTCCAACTACTCACAAGCGACCAATCCTCGTCGAACGTGGATTGTCCTTTGATAGTTGTTTAATTATTTTAGTCAAAACCAATTCTTGTCCTTTTTCCCTCTAAATGCGCTAGACATTTGGAAAATTTTAGAATGGTCAAACATTAAAGCATTTTCAATCGATCCTATACCCGAAACGTATGGGACACGACACATAATGTTTTATTTGCTATGTTCTCAAAATTTGAATTGTGAAGAGGGATGCCGTAATCATAATCGAAATTTTAAGAACACACTTTGTACCTTTGACTAAATTTTATTAACATTTCTCAACCTAAACCTTTAGATTTGAAATGAAGCATAATATTCTCTCCCTTAATTATAGCAAAACAACTCTTCAACTATTGCGACTTTGCAAAGTATGACTCTTTGTTTTCTATAATTAATATTGCTAACCTTGCAATACTTTCCTTAATAATCATACAATCATAACTTTTATGCTCCCACTATCTTGATGATTGTTATAAAACATAACACTTATGCTCCCACTAGCTTCGACATGTATTCATAAACATCTTAATTTTCAGAAAAACAATGCTTATTGAATTTCTTAAGTTCATGTTTCTAATACTTAGTGCTTTGATATTCTTTTATCAACGTTTCTCGAACTTATACACATTTGCCTTCGATAGCTCATATGTGTGTCTAAACAATTAAGACTAATTGCCAAACCTCACAATTCAAATTATGGAAAGGGATGCCGTAACCATAATTGAATTCGAGAATGCAATTTTACAATCACTATCTTCTTAAAATCTGTCTTAGTGAAAGCATTTCCTCACAATCATTTTCATGAAGGAGGAAATCTTATGACACTTAGATTTAAACGGTGTATGTGTTCCTATCCATGTGACTTTGTCAAAACCAAAGTTTACGGCAAACTCATATGGATCGAACTTTCTTGATTTCTTGCCTTTATGGTAGCACAACTGCCCACCATGTCTTCCAAGTAGTTAAGCAGCTCACCTTTTCTTATCAATGTACTTTCCATTGATCAAGGTCCTTGCCTTTTATGCATTCAAATGAGAACTCATAGGACTCACATGCATAATTAACTCGATTGGATTGGCACAGAAACTAAATAATGTCAACACGATAGGTTGTAAACCTCAACTCGTGTGCTAGTGATGATCGATAAGGTTTATTTGATTTGTTCTTGAAACCTTTCAAGACCATTAAGACTCCCACTGACTCCTTGACATATAAGATTCTCTTGTCAAAACATTTCTTGACAAACAAATATTCAAGAGTTAGTGTAGCTTTTATCAAAACTCTTCATAAATTGGTCCTAGTTGGTCTTTGTCTTATCCAAGACATCACAACTTACCACATTTAATGAATGTTTTAAACCTTCTTAATACTTTTCACTCATTGTCACAATCTTAACTCTAAGACTTGTTTTGGAACGAAGTATGATTGACTTCTTGATTTGACCATTTCTTCAATCTTTGATTCCTCTTCTTGGACATACAATTGTACCAAGACTCACTTAGAGGATCAATTGAGATATGGTTCTTAATCATTAAGACCTATCATAAAGCATAAAAGGTACTCTCCCATCTTCTTAGAATGGAGAAACTTTTATCTTTCTGCCTACTTGATTCTTCTTATTCGTTGTGCTATTGATCTAAACCCTTTAATCAATTCAGAATTACACTTAATCTTGTAAGTATAATCATATTTACTAAACCTTTAGTAAATCATGACGAATATCATTTTTACTCTTATGGTGGTCTTGATCAACACGCAACATTGTGTGCTCGATCTCTTAGTCCTTCACTTGACACTTTGTCAATGAATTTGTCTAATTTCCAAATATGAAATTTCTCATTCATCGTGCAACCAAGTTGCGTGATTCCAAATTTCTGTCCAATTGAAACTTTGGGTGATGAGAAACTCTCCCTATTTGGTAAATCCTCAACTTTCCATAACACAATAAGAACCAAATCCATTATTGCTAATAATAGAAACATTTTAACATCAATTTTTCATACACGCCATTGCAAGGATAAATAAATAAAATTTAAAATCAAAATTTATTTTATTGCGGAAAAATTTGTCCTTACAATGCAATTCATTGAAAAACTTATGCTAATACATCTTTCTTAGCAATCTAATTCTAACTCTAAGTAGTAGCTCAAGAATCTAATCTTCGAGAAACGCGATCGAAATCCATTCCTTCACGGTTAGATTCTGCTCACTTCTTCCCTTAAGCTCCCTTTCTTTTCTTCGATCCTACAAAACATCAATTGTAATCTTATTACATTATGTATTGAGAATCTAGAATAGAAGCTTAAAAGAGTTAGTCAATGGATTTTACCTAAAGCAAAGCCATACGTTTTGACTCTCCCATCACTTAGATCTCTTAGGTAAATGGGGCAGCTTCGTCTCCAATGCCCTTCCTCTTGGCAATAAAAGCAAATTGACTCTTTTGGAACAGGACATGGAACTACTTCAGACATCGCCTTTCTCTTATGATCAAACTTTTCGATCTTAGCATGTCTTTCGTTGCCATTGTCTATATCCATAGAGGTCTCGAAGGCAGATTCACCAATCATTGCAGATTTAGCAGCAATAAGCATATAAGTGAGAACTATAAGGGTCACGTCGTAGTTCATCATATAGTACTCTCTCACGAACTCACTATATGAGTTGGGAAGTGACTGAAGAACCCAATCAACAACCATTTCCTTACAGACAACGGATCCCAACATTCTTAACTTATCAATGTGTGACTTCATCCCTAGGACGTGTGCACACACGGCCTTTCCTTCTTTGCCAAAAGGGCTTGACTGATCTTGAACTTTTCAAGCCTTTGAACTTGTGGGTTAGGGAGAATAATTGGAGGAGGAGGAGGAAGTGAAGCATGATCTCTTGTTCCTCGATCGAATCGTGGAATATCATCTTCATGTGGAATGCTTGTTCCACGGGATTTGTGAAGACCATAGTTGTCAAACTTTGACATCTACAATACGGGAGAAAACCAATTCAAGTTAGTTGATAGATTGAGTCCTTGGTAGATCACCCAAATGAAATTCCAAGGCTAGGACCCAACACAATACGCTACAACCTAGAAAAGGGATGCCGTAATCTAGTTGCAGAATATTTGAAGGTAAGTGAATGACGATTCACTAATTTCCACCATGAAAAACGAAAAAGAAATTTAAGTTTTAAATCTATGAAAACTCCTAGATCCTTTGAGATACATTGAACTTTCAATGGCATGTTTATATCTCGATATGCCCCTCTTGTTTGTGACTGGGATGCCGAGGATCACAAAGCGGGTGTGAATAACCATGCAAACCACATGGTGCCCTCACATGTTACAGTCACCTATTCGATGTGCCGGTAAACCACACACGCTCCACCGAACTATGACAAACATTGAGTCACCCTTTGCTACCTTTGCTTAGACCCATTTAGTGTGCTGGTTAGCCACACACGCTCCACTAACGTCTTCGCAAGGGCACAAACTGTAATTTCATGGAATTGCATCAATTCACTTTTGCCTAAGTAACTAAGATTGGGAATTTTATGAAAACATTTAGTTACTTTAGTAATTCATTATACTTATAATGGAAGGTTTCGTCCTATCCTACCCGTTCGGCTAACGACTCTCCACTAGTCAAGAGTGCGGTGGGTAAGAGTGGATACCCATTCAATCGCCATTTTATAGGCAATTTCCTTAAACACCCCTTATAGACCAGCTTCGTGAATGAGGCCTACTAACGGTAAGACTGACTTTTAGTTATACATATATATAATGTTAGACTTTTAATGTTATATATAGTATAGGGTGTATTTTATAACTTTTAAAATACTATGTGGTTAACTTTAACAATTACACTTTTAATTCTATTAAATGGTTAACCTAAACTTTTATGAATTTATTAAACCTCTTTTAATTATACACCTTAATTAATTAATAAAACCATAAGGGTGTGATTTGAACTTTTTCAAAACAATACTAGAGTTTTAGAATTTAACATTTCTAATTAAACTTTTAATCAACCTTTAAATTCCAAAACTTGAGGGCAAGTTTTGAAACATTTCAACACATTAGGTTTTCGAATTTAAATATACATCAAAATTAAACTATTTAATCAAAATTTAAATTCCAAAACTTGAGGGCAAGTTTTGAAACCTTTTTCAAAACATTAGTGTTTTAACTATTTAAATTTCAAAACTACAAAACTTTTGGGTTCAAATTTAAACTATAAAACCTAAAGGGCAAAATATGAAACTTTTCACAACAATAAGGATCAAATAACAAATAATTCAAAATAACATTTAATCACATAATTATCCATATCTGATTTATTTCATGATTTCTTGCAAAACAATTTATCAATTTACTCAAAATAATTAATCAATTATCTTATAAGGAAACAATTATCTTATTAATTGATAAATATCTTCAATTAGATTAAAAGTATAGTCAAATATATCATATAATCGGATTAATATTAATCTAACATGATAAGGTAATTATCTCAATGCAAAAACAGCAAGAAATCCCGAGATAAGCACTATCTGACGCACCGACTCACCGAGTCACCCTCTGGAACTCGCCGAGTGGGGCTGACTCGCCGAGTCCAAGAGTGACTCGCCGAGTCAGGTCGAACAGTGAGGCCAAAACACGATTTTCAGTTACATCAAGCATCAATACAATAGAAACCAATCATGGCTCTGATACCACTGATGGGTTTTGGTCATAAGACATCCTATGTGCTCATACAAACCCTAATGCTTGAATCTAGGTTTCTCTATTGTACATGCTTTGAATCCAAGACTATAAACCCTAATTCTAGCATATGGAAATCAGAATTCACATATAAATAGGTTTAAGAACATACCTTGATTGTTATATAGCAATAACAATCTAATTCCTCCTTGAATTGACCTTGGAAGGCTTAGAGTCACAAGTGTCACTCCTCTAATGGCTTACAAACACCATAAGCAAGTGGAGAAGGTATAAAGAGAGAGGAGGGAGGTTAGAATTCGTCTCTAAGACTTCTTGGGAAGGGATACACGAATTCATAACCCTAGGGGTGTTTATATAGGTGTAGAGATTAGGGTTTTAGTCCTTATCCTTATCTAGTTGCTTGTCCACCAAGCAACCATAAGATAAGTCCTAGAAATCCTTATCCTAGTCAAATTCTAAGGGGTTTACACCTCAAATTCGTTCACCATATATATAAGATAATCCTTACCTTATTTTGTAACTATCACATAATTACAATTCAGCCCCTCTAGTTTAATTAATTACACTTGATCACAAAATTAATTCTTAATTAATTATTGACCAATATTAATTAAACAAATATGATTTCTCCTTTAATATATTATTCTTATAACATATTAATAAATCATAATAACCTCTCTCTCTTTATTTATTTCTCCAATCAAGTTGTTTTGGTGAAGGCAACCCAAAAGGACCATGCACCATCGGGTCAAGTACATACCAAAATAGTTATGGACTTAGACACTAATCCAACAGACATAACCCACGCAACCCTGCTAAAGGTAGCACCTTGCTCTCGCTGCTGAGAATAGAGTCACTCCACTTTGCGGCTTGTCGCCCTGTATCACTAACCCTCCCCCACTAGGAGTCCGAACCCTCATTAGCTGCTGCTTGCAATCGATCTGTAACACCCATAAAATTCGAGCCAAAATAAAACATTTTAATTCACTAAAAAAACCATTAAGTTCATACACTTTTTTTCAAAATAGTTTAAACATCAGAGTATCTCACAGAACCATATCATAAAAATCATAAACATGAGGAGCGGTACGATCACGCCTTCACCTTGCCACGGTCTCCCGAAGTACCTAAAACAATACACTGAAATTGTAAGCCCGAAAGCTTAGTGAGTTACCCCCAAGATACCAACCACAAAACCATACACATATCATATCATATCATAAACAGAACATCCATGCATATCGAGTCTACATTGTGACTGGTCCGCCTGCACCAGGCCTTCAGTCCACCCGATCCACTCTCTCTCCGAGTCTATAGTATGATTGGTCCGCCCGCACTGGGCCTTCAGTCTGTCTGGTCCACTCTCCGAGCCTCGGCACGTCTGGTCCGCCCTCTTGGGGCCTTCAGCCTATCCAGACTGCTCGTCGGGCCTTCGACCTAACCGGTCCGCCCTGGGTATGTTGGCCTACAACACAAAGCAGGACCCGCCTCAACCCAACCCCAGTCCAACAACCATGTGCACACAAACCTATAATCATATAACATCTCACAACTAATCAAACAAATCCAGCACATCACATAGCATAGCAACATCCTAACCAAGACCTAAACGGTCACTAGCATAGCATCATCCTATATACCAGGGTACCGACCTTAACCAGGTCTCTAACATATACCATCCTAACTACCAGGATGTAGTCATAGCAAAGCAATAACATAACAACTACTACCCGGATTTCCATCCGATAAAGGGCTGACCTTGGTGCCTTAGACCCTGTTGATATAGTGAGGATAACTCACCTGCAACTGCCGACTTGAAGAAATAAGACCACGCTGATTCGACCACCAGCACGAACTCCACCACTGATCATTACCAAATAACCAAAACCAATAAACACCAATAATTACCAAACTACCCTTGGAAGTCAAACTGGTCAACCCTTGGTCCAAGTCAAAGTCCTCAGTCAAAGTCAACCTTCCTGGTTGACTCTACTCGTCGAGTCACCCGTTGACTCGTCGAGTCCCTATACTCAGAAACTCCCAATCACGACTCAACTCGCCGCGTCACTCCAAGACTCACCGAGTCCAACAATCTTCGATTCGCATCCTGCTCAACACACCGAGTTGTCCCTCAACTCACCGAGACACGGCTCAACCAGAAAAGGTTAGGATTCCACGATCAGACTCGCTGAGTCCAAGAACAGACTCGCCGAGTCCAAGGTAATCTTCAACAGACTTGCCGAGTTGTTCTTCCAACTCGTCGAGTCCCCACGTGACATCTCCATTCAGACGATCACAGGCTATTCCATTGCTTCCAATACATAAATCTGGACTCCTATGGCCAGATTCACACGTAAAGTTTCCAACTTTACGTGCATGTAAGGCTCGACAAGCTCCAACCAAGCTACAAGAAGGTTTTGGGACAAAGGCACTCTCAAACAAGCCCAAAGACTGATGCTTTCTGCCCTTATGGCTCCAATACAACCTAGATCTGAAGTTGCAACTTCAGATCTAACCTCTAAACACGAAATGGATCCAAACGAAGCAAAAGAAGCCCCAAAACAACCACCATGGATGACAATAAGGAAAAAGGATTAAGGCAGTGGCTTCTTACCCCAAAGATGAGTCTAAACTGATGTAGACTTCAGATCCACAAGCCCTCTTGATGTTATCCTCAATTTCCTCCAACATCTCTTCACAAATTTCTCCTTCCAAGCTTCAATCTTCTCAACAATGGAGCCTCTCATGATTTAGGGTTTTCTTTGGAACACTCAGGGAAGATAAAGGCTGAAATGAAGGCATATCATTCTTTAAATAGGGTGCAAACCCTGAAAATAGGGTTTCATATTCCAGCACCGACACGCCGAGTCTAGCCTCGAATCGCCGAGTCGGTTCACTTATTCACGCGATCCACTCGCGACTCGACTCGCCGAGTTACCTTTCTAACTCGCCGAGTCTAGACCTCCATTAACACTCAACACCCCCGATCTCTTGCTCTGGAACTTGGGATGTTACACGATCATTTCCCCATTGGGGCTCAACCAATCCATACCCACTATAACCTTGTTCCCTCACAGGGGAATAGGAACCAGATCCACTGAAAACTTGTCATCAAGCAACTGTAGTGTACAACCCATGTGAACCCTCGCAACCCTAACGGTCCTGTCATCTGCTATCACCACATCCAGTGGGCAATCCAGCTCCTACGGAGCTCTTATGAATCACTGGTTGAGCGCGAGCAACACAAAGGATCGGGTGGCACCCGAATCAAACAATACCAAGGATCATATACCGTTCACCAAGAACGTTCCTATAGCAAACACATAAACATAAGAAATAATCAATAAAAATATAGAGATAAAGGAAAAGATACATACCCGTAACGACATCAGGAGCTGCACGTGCCTCCTTTGCTGTCAACTGGAAGGCTCTGGTCTTCGCCACTGGTGTCTCTGCCCGACACTGACAGCCGTCTGTAATCCTCAATGTAGCAGGGGCGGGTGCCGCCACCTTCCCTGCTGCTGCCAAAATCGGACATTGGGACCTCTTGTGGCCCCTCTGATTGCACTGAAAGCAAATCAAATCAGATAATGTGGTGGTAGAAGTAGCAGTACAATCCCTGCTCACATGTCTAGTTCAGCTGCACTTGAAGCATCCCAAACTACCCGCCCTGCACGTCCCCTCGTGCGACGTACCACACTTTCCGTAGTGGCCTTGACCCTGCTGGTCCTACCCTCGGGAATCTGTCTTGGGCTTCTTGCCCGAACCGTCTACTCCAGACACATACTCTGGCTTCCTCTTTCTCTCTATCTTTAAATCAATCAATCAATCAATCTCTCTCTCTCACTCACTCACTCTCTCTCTCTCTCTCTCTCTCTCTCTCTCACGAGCCCTTGCAATCATGTCCTCCGGCGTCTTGCAGCTGGAGCTACTCACAAACTGGCGGATATCACTCCGAAACATCTCATGATATCAGGCCTTCTTCATATTCTCGTCTGCCACATAATGCGCAACGAGAAGGGCCCTCTCCCTATACTTGGCGGTGATCTCCGCCATAGTCTCTGTCGTCAACTCCAAATCTTGGAACTCCCTCGCTAACTGTTGCACCTCAATTACAGGTGCAAAATCATCCCTGAACCTGGTCGAAAAATCACTCCAGGTCATCACATCCATAACTGCATCATCTCCAATGGCTCTCTCAACCTCCTCCGACCAGTCACATGCCCTGTACTTCAAAAGACATGACGCAAGTCTGAACTTGTCCCCATCGGGAAATCTGCTGGTGCGGAATGCGTTGGCGACATCCGCCAACCCTCTAGTACTCACAATGGGGTTCGTAGCCCCATGGTAATCGGGAGCTCCACATGCCCTGAACTCCCTGAAAGTGAGTGTGCATGACCCCATCATGGCCGCTACCTTAGTGCGGAAAGCACTCAACCTCTCATCCATAAGTTCCAGGATACCCTCCTTGATTGAACCGAAGATCACAGTAGTCTGCTCAAGAATATTGCTTGTGATCTCAGAGGAGATGAACTCCCTCGTCTGCTCATTCATCTGCTTGGCTTCAGAGCCCGAGCCTGATCCCTCACCGGTGCCTAAAGTGCCAACCGACCTAGTGTGTAGCATCAACATTCTGAAAATACACCATAATAAACATCAGTATACTCATCATATCTCGAGGGATCTCACATACTACAAGTTTCCTGGGTTCATCTCAGCCTTCCTTGATTCGAGTACGGATCCTCTACTTTCAGTAGTACGGGCCCATACTACCTTCCACATCTATCCGTACTTTCCTCAAGAACTGACTCGACTCCACTAAGTCCATTCTACTGCTACTGCTAAACTCATCCTAGGCTTGCCCTAGGGTAAACACCAATCCACTTTACGATATTAGCTACATAAGAAGTCCTTTTTATCTCCCCCTACTAGCTCGTGAATAATTTACATATCACTATGACTAGATAATTCTTCTAATGAGAGGTACTACCCTACAACGGTTAGACTCAAACGAGAGCTGCGAAATAGAGCTAAACCTAACCTTCTGAAATTATTTAATCCTCGTAATATGTAACTTAACTTATTCGTCTACTAGTTAGTTAGAGATAACTAGGAATCCTAAAAGCACGAAGCAAACATCATTCGGGCATCGAGTAAACATAATCAAGCATATCACATTAAGGTCATCACTGACTAATCTGTACTAGCATGGAATTCATAAAGTTGTGATACATATAACAGGCATATAAGGAATCCTTCCTAGATCCTTAGTCCTAAACTAGCATGCAATTCTCATAATCATATCATAACATAAATTTGTATGGGTAATTTGGTAGTACTTACTTGACCTCGGCTGATTGCATGTACCACACCCTTTTTCTCTTTTCAAAGTTCTTTTTCCCCTTTTCAAAATTCTTCTCTTTTCAAAATTCTTTTTCATAAAATGTTTTTGTTTTGAAAATTTTCATACCAAGTCCTTAGTTTGAGTCCAGATACACCAGAGAGTGTGCCCGAATCCCTCAAACCAAGGCTTTGATACCAACTTGAAACATCCCAAAATTACAAACCAAAAAAAATTTGTTTTTAATTATTAATAAAACTATAGTTATCCAAAACACATGTCATAATATCTCAAACATTATATCAATGTATATCAAAATATTAGAGTATAAACATCCCAGGCTAAACAATGGTGCGTGCACTGCAATCATCCTGAGCCCTTCCACTTGCTACCGGAAGTACCTGAAACCAAAACTGAAAATTATAAGCACAAAGCTTAGTGAGTCTCCCTAAACTACCACATAACATGCAACAAGGAGATATGGGCCCCACCCACATTGGTGGAGATACTGGCCCGACCCACACTCTGCTAACTAGGTGATATGGGTCCCGCCCACACTCCGCTGACTCTGAGATACGGGCCCCGCCCACACTTAGCTACTACGAGATACGGGCTCTACCCAAAATTGGCTACTTTGAGATACGGGCCCCGCCCACACTCAACTGCTATGAAATACGGGCCCCGCCCACACTCAGCTACTAAACATACATACAACTATCACATAGACAACATGTATAACTAAGTCTATTAATCAGACATATATCCATAATCGAACTAAGTTATCACACTCAACTACTACGAGATACAGGCCCCGCCCACACTCGGCTACTATGAGATGCGGGCCCCACCCACACTCATCTGCTATGAGATACGATCCCTTCCCACACTCGGCTACTAACATATCATACTACGGGCCAACCTTGGTGCCTTAAACTCGTCCGTACTGAAGGAAACTTACCTCACAAGGCTGACTGCTGAAAAGTCGAGTGAGAAATATCTAACTGCTACTCCGGCAACTCCCCGACTATCAATTTCATAATAACACTTAATCAGAATCTGATAATCCTTCGTAGGGTAAAATGACCATTTTACCCCTGGTCAAAGTCAACACTTGGGTCAAAGTCAACATTCTGATTGACCCAACTCGTCGAGTTGCTCCATCAACTCGCCGAGTCCTAGATCCTGAATTCACGATTTAACTCGTCGAGTCTCCCCCTGACTTGTTGAGTTTCCAGGCTACTCACAGTCGCAATCTACCTATTTAACTCGTTGAGTCCCTTCACTGACTCGTCGAGTTCTACCTGAAGCTAAAATGGGACAAACCAAATCAACTCGTCGATTCTCTCTATGGACTCGCCGAGTTCCCCTGTCTGATTGAGCCATCTTAATGGATTAAGCTCCTACCCGTCAGATCCAAGCTCCAAACGTCATCTACACACTGGGAAGATACCTTTAAGGGTAAAGTTTCCAACTTTAGCCGCTCTTAGTCCTTCTTAATAGGTTTAGCTCAAACCCTAACTCTCTAGAACATAGATCTTGGTCCATAATCCATAATACCCTAAGCCAAGTCACACTATACAAGATCTATGCTCTAAACATCAGTTGAACACGTAAATTTCCATGCTTTCCCTCCATGCATGGCCTTTTAGGGCTAAAAAGGCCATATTAATGCTTAAAAGCTTGCATGGGGCTTCCATGGTAATAAAGTTTGCACATTTATGCCATGGAACCCCTCATAGATCCCAGATCTGAAATATAAGTCACTTGGGACGTCCAATCCTAAAGACCAAGGTTCTTGAACCAAAACCCTCATAAAATGTAACTAAATAGATCTAAGAAAAGAATGACCAAGTTAGAGACTTGATTACTAGAAAATGTAGCAAATGGAGTGTAGCTTCTGGATCTACTGCTTCCTTCTTGATCCCTTTATCTTCTTCTTCTTCCACAAGCTTCAAAAGTGCACAAAGATAACTCAATATGGGTCACACACTCAAGGAAAGCTCTAGGATTTTGTGGATTAGGGTTTGGGACAAGGAGGCTGTAAATGAGGCCGATGGTGGGAATTAAGATGCTTAAATAGGGTGCAGAATCCTGAAATTAGGGTTTCACTTAGCAAGGCCTGTTCGCCGAGTTCAGAGCTCTTGACTCGTCGAGTAGGTGGCTGAATCCCGTGTCTAAGGCTAACTTCTACTCGATGAGTCTGGGGCTTCCAACTCGTCGAGTGGCCTGTCAAACAAGAATAATTTGTAAATAAATTTGTACCAGAGTCCGGGCGTTACATATATAAACAAAAAGATTGAGGATGATGTGTAACCTAATGAAGAGTCAGATATACGAATTTTATATTTTTATATTTTATTTTGTAATTTTATTAATGTGTTATGTTTGATTATTAATTTGTTATTCCATGTAGGCATCAATTGATAATGAAAAAATGAAACATTCAGTTGACCAATTTGAATCATATCAAGTTGATGTGAATGAAGATGTATGTAACTGAAATTATATATAATACATGATCCAATAAACATCTTATATGAACTTATTTGTTTTATCAGGGTGTTCATGTTATGTTAGATTTTCAGGGTAATTAAGGCACTTGGATATTCTGAGAATTGTGATTTCACTATCAAATTAAAGTATTGGGTGGTACTCCCTAATATTTGATTGGATAAGACTCAGAAGAGAAAAGAACAGATAATGAGAAATACAAATTTCGTAAGTACCAGAAAAAACTGACCAAAATTGGTTAAATACCTCCTTTGTCTAAAAACTGTCAAAATTGTCATATAACAGTTTGGCAGCAGTCAAAAAAACTGTCATAAATATGGGTTTCCTAGAAGGATTAATACCAACTCAAAAAAAAAAACAGCTCGATCCCAGCCAGGGGCTCTGCCTCTTGGACCCCGCTAGGGGCTACCGCCCTTTGGACCTCGCTCCAGGGGCGCTGCCCCCGAACCCCCATTCGTTCAGGGGCTTCGCCCCTAAGTGACAGTCTACTTTTAATCTTGAATAAACTTAAACATGTGTGCACTCCACACCACAGAGTCATTAGAAATCTATAACATAAAATCTATATGCTTTGGAATGCTCAACATATCCAATAAAGATACAATCTACACCTCTTTCACCGAATGTTTTCCTTTTGGGTTCAGCGAGCCTTATAACTGCTCTACAGCCCCAAACTTTGAGATAACTCAAATTTGGTACCTTTTTACACCAAATTTCATAAGGAGTATTCTTACTCCTTTTATTTGGAGTTCTATTCAAGATGTAACAAGAGTTAACATTGCCTCGCCCCAAAACCCTTCACTTAATCCAAAATAGGATAACGTGGAATTAACCATTTCTTTCAAAGTCCTATTCTTCCTTTCAGCTATACCATTTTGGTATGGTGTATAAGGAGTCGTGGTTTGATGTATTATTCAAGTTGATTCAAAATAAACTGGATCATAATACTCACCACCTCTATCAATACGCAAGACTTTTATTAAGTCATTTTTATGAAGCTCAACTTGTTGTTTATAAATTTTAAATTTATCAAGTGCTTCATCCTTAGAATGTAGCAAACAGACATAACAATATCTAGATGCATCATCAATAAAAGTAACAACAAATGGAAATCACATAAATCACTATGTATAAGATCCAACACCATGCTTTCCTTAACAACATCTTTGGAAGGTTGTCTTGTGATTTTAGTTAGCATCCATGGTTTACATTTTTCATTATTTTGCATATCAAAAGAAGGAATTAAACTCATTTTAGACATGTCTTATAATCTCTTGTAACGAATGTGTCCTAGTCTAGCATGCCATAATTCAGATTTATTAAAATTATTGCTAGTACTAGTAGAAGCCATGCAAACAGAATTATCAATAAAAGGATAATTAATATTAAGTCTAATTATTCCATTGCATATATATATCCAAATCCCATAAAAGAACCATGTCTTAACAATATATACTTGTCACTTTCTAATACTTGTTTGTAACCACAATTATTTAAAACAATTTCAGACGCAAGATTCTTTCGAATCCCCGGTACATATAAAACATAGTTTAGACACAAATACTTTCCAGAAGTAAAGTAAAGTAAAACAGATGCTAAACCCTTGATTGGTTCAGTTGCAACATTTCCCATTTTCACCACAGATCCATCTTCAATTGGTTGACATTCCTTGAACCAACGAAGATCCTTACATATATGGTTTGTTGCTCCCGAATCAACCCACCATGCAACATCATCATCCTGTACATAAAATGCTTCAGAAATCATAGAAATATAATTCTGAACATATTTAGAATTTTGCATGGAAACAGAAATCTAACCTTGTTGCTTTTCTGGATCCTTAGATTCACTTGGTCCAGCACCATCCTTGTTCACTTTGCGAAGACGACAATCTTTCTTGAAGTGACCCGGTTTGTTACAATTCCAACAAACCAACTTAAACTTCTTTTTGGAAGACTTGTCATCCTTTCCTTTAAACTTCGTTTTTCCATTAGACTTCTTGGGATTCTTTTAACTTTCTCCTTCCACCATGTTCACAGAAGAGGAACCATCTTGGTTCTTGCCTTTAGGATTGTTGTCAAGTTCTTGAGTCCTTATGGACTCTTCAATCCTTAAATGGTTTCCAAGTTGAGTCAAAGTCAATTCCTCTTTGTTATGTTTCAGATTGTGTTTAAAATCCTTCCAGGAAGGGGGCAGTTTGTCAATTATCACATCCATAGAAATGGCTTCATCCATTTTTAAATTGTGTTGAGTAAACTATCCCAAAATCCTTAACATTTCATGGAATTGTTCCATAACAGGCCTGGAGTCAATCATCTAGTAACCCATAAAGTTACTAACAAGAAACTTCTTACTAGAAGCATCTTCAGCCATGTACTTGGATTCAAGAGAATCCCACAGTTCTCTTGCAGGTTCGAAATTTTGATAAATATCAAAAAAAGAGTCAGACATACCATTGAGAATATGACTACGACATATATAATCATCATTTTTCTACTTTGATCTTCTTCTTGTTGCCTCCAAAGGTTAATCTTTAACAGATTCTGGTAAGACTGGCATGGGTGTACTTAGAACATACACCACTTTCAGAGTGGTAAAGAGAAACTTCATCTTCTTCTGCCATCTATGAAAATCTTGCCCTTCAAACTTGTTTAGTTTTTCAAACTTACTTGTCATTTCCTTCACAGAATTACCACTTGCCATGATCACATAATACTTTGATTTTTGTTAAATTTTCAGGATAATTAAGGCACTTGGATATTCTGAGAATTGTGATTTCACTATCAAATCAAAGTATTGGGTGGTACTCCCTAATCTTTGATTGGATAAGACTCAGAAGAGAAAATAACAGAAAATGAGATATATGAATTTCGTAAGTACCAGAAAAAACTAACCAAAATTGGTTAAATACCTCATTTGTCTGAAAACTATCATAAAATAGTTTGGCAACGGTAAAAAACTGTCATAAATCCAGGTTTTCTATAAGGATTAATACCAAGTCAAAAAAACGGGTCAAATATTCTAAATTTGGATTTCGATCCCAGCTAGGGGCTCTGCCCCTTGGACCCCGCTCCAAGGGGCGCTGCCCCCGGACCCCCGTTCGTTCAGGGGTTTCACCCCTAAATAACAATCTACTTTTAATCTTGAATAAACTTAAACAAGTGTGCACTCCACACCTTCCTTACTTGTTTAATATTTATCAATATCACTTTTGTTCAACAAAGTAATCTCATTACCCTAAAGTCACATTAGTGAAACAAATCACCAACATGTTACTAATGAAAGGAATGTAGATGAACATTCCGAGGAGAACTCGCCTTATAAACATTTGGAAGATTCTTCGATCAGTTTCAGAATGTCGTGTATTGTTGTCCATAAGTGAAACAAAATATTTCTGATTCGAGATGAGACTGATAGTAAATATATGTTGGTTATGTTTAAGTTTAACGTTTTAATGATATTGAGTAGTTGTTCATTTGTTATATACTTTTTATTATTTGGATATCTAAATTCCTTTACTATTTTACTAGTTGAAATATTATAATGTTGTTATTTTTCATGTCATATATATTATTTCATAGTTTATTAGGTATGTATACCGAGTATAATACTAGTTTATAATGGTTGAAAAAAGGTTCAAAATTTTGATTTTTTATGAAATATGGTATATTTTTGAAAAAATAAAAACAAGTTTATTATTTTTGAAAATTGGAATCTTTTGTCTCATCTTCAAGTTTTTGTCAAGTTTGGGTCCGAGCTCAGCATACGGAGTTTGCGACGCAGTGTTCAGCGGGTCTAGATCACCTCTGCCGAGAGTATGTCAAGTTTACTCCTTTCAGCCTCTTTGATAACACTTGATTTATATAAATCAAATTTGTAATTAATTGACTATTGTAATTCATTGACTAAACTTGCAGCAAATTTGAATATATTTATGTTAGACCCATTTTAGTCCACATTACCAAAAGGTTAAGACATCTTATATTTATGGTTATATTTATAGTTAGAAATATGAATATTTTTAACATTAAAACTCATTGGTTATTGAATACGGCACATGTCACCATTTGACATAAGTATAAGGATGAATAGAAAGAAAATGTGGAAAAATATTTAATTTTTCAATAAAATAAAACAACATTTTGAATAAAATATATAGAACTATGAAATTTACCCTACTATTTAATGATTGGTTTTTTCTATAAATAAAAGAAGGATTATAATTCTTGTGCTATTTTCTGTTTTTATATATACCCAGAAACTTGTATATTAGTACATGTTAGTAAAATTAAAATAATTACTAAATACCTTTAATGAATTAAACATTACCAAAATTGTTAGATTTTGTTATGAAATAAAAGTAGACTTTAAATTTGAAATGGGACCTGATCCAAAATGTCTATGACTATGAAACATAATCCATAGTAATAATAATATTTTTTTCATGCTTCTTTTTTTTAATTGGTCTTGATCACCAAGATCTCCTTTTGTTGAATTAAAATTTTATTTATTTATCCCTGAAATTTCTAACCAACCGTTCTAATAGATTAATAAATAAATGAAGAAAGCAAAAGGCAAAACATAAAATAAGATTAACAAATTAGTAAATTAAAATATGTTGGTTGGCCTTTTGTTTTTTCTTGCTTTAATAATTATATGTGATAGTGATTTGTTTTCTAAAATGCAGGTAATTATGAAAGTATATAGTTGGATAAGGCAATTTGCAAGGTAATATTTAAAGTTTAAACTTTGTCGATTTTTGTAGTAATGTTTAATAACATAATTTAACTATTTAAAATATGCATTTGAATTAGTTGTAATCAAGAATTTGTAAATTATTTCCTACGCATCATAGAAATTGTTATAGATTTTATGCAATTTGCCATCTATTTTTTCAACGACTTTTTAATATAAAACTACTTGTTTATCCATAACCATTTAAACCAACAATATAACATATTTTCTGAACAATTAATCCACTTTCTTCAAACTAAGCATTGCAATTAATTAATTGTGCAAAAAGTGATTATTATTAATTGTGGTTTAGGTTTTTTTAATTTAATTAAGTGACACCAACGAGGAGTTGCCACATGTGAGAAAGCGCACGAATAAATTCTTGCCAATGTGGAGGTGAGTCATCAAAAAGCACTTGAGGCCTCAAGTAGCATTTATTCCTATCCAATAATTATTCATATAGCACTTTAACTGCATTGTGGTACATTAAGGATGGTTAGTTGTACATTTGCATCACAAAATCCAACACAAAATTCTTAAAGTGTGCAGCTCAAATTTTTTTGTCAAAAACAATAGCAACTTGTCAATATTTAATTATTTATGTATATATGTATTTTTTTTAAATGAACTTTTCTAACGAAAGTTTCGGGTCAGTTTTCTTGTACTCACCGTAACAAACATGAAGTTATGCCTCATGTCTTGGAGTTACTGCAGATACGGATGAAATTTAGAACTGAAAAACCGGAATCGAACCGGAACCGTAATATGTAGAACCGGTCTGGGTCTCAGGTTTAAATAATGACTTTATCCGGGTTCTGGGTAATCCGGGTTTCGGGTCCTTCGGATCCAGGTAAACCGGGTTTAAGAAATAGAACTTTTTTAGGAATCGGAACCGGTTTATATGAAAAGTTTAAACATGAATATCTTTTTAGTTTGAAGTTGGATTGACATTAGGTTTTTTCCAGAGTGTAGTTTATAGTTTGTACATGATTTTAGACTACAATTTTGTCATTTTTGAGTTAAAATTCATTAAATTACAGTTTCCCAAATTCGGGATCTCAAAGCTGTGAATTTTTTGTTTTTCAGCTTTATTTTTATATTTTTGTGAAATTTTAAAAATGCATATCTAATTCGTTTGAAGTCGGATTATCATGAGGTTTTTTTGAAACGTGTAGTTTAGAGTTTTTCAATGATTGTAGACTATAATTTTCTCATTTTTGGTTTCATATTTATTGACTTACAATCCCCCAAAGTCGGGATATTAAAGTTGTGATTTTCTGTTTTTCAGCTTTATTTTTATGTTTTGTGAAATTTTAAAAATGCATATCTAATTCATTTGAAGTTGGATTATCATGAGTTTTTTTTGTAACGTGTAGATTAGAGTTTGTACATGATTTTAGACTATAATTTTGTCACTTTTGGTTACATATTCTCTAACTTAAAGTCCCCAAAAGTTGGAATATCAATGATGTAAATTTTCTCTTTTTCAACTTTATTTTTATATTTTGTGAAATTTTAAAAATGCATATTTTATTCGTTTGAAGTTGGATTATCATGAGGGTTTTTGCAACGTGTATTTTAGAGTTTGTATATAATTTTTGACAATAATTTTGTCATTTTTGGTTTAATATTCAATGACTTATAGTCCCCCGAAGTTGGGATATAAAAGTTGAAAATTTTCGAAGTTCAACCACTAAGTAATTACCAAAAAACGAATTTCTCGGGTTTTCCGGTTCTAGACCTTCTTTACCCGGTTCCACCTGACCCACTTTAATGTTTCCGGATTTTCCGATTTTAGACCCACCTTACTCGAAACCGGTTCCTATATACCGGTTCGGTTTTCGGTCCTACAAAATCCCGTTAACCGGTTCCCAGGTTTTCCGGGTCTGGGTCTACTGGTCCGGCTTTAGACCCACTCTCATCCCTAACTGCAGACGAACTTTCATGGTCGCATGGGCTGAATAGTACCAAAATTTAAACATGGGTCAATATATTATCTTTTATATATTTCACATATTTTACCAAGTCACCACAACAAAATGGTTATCACTATTTATATTTTTAAGGGTCAACAACTTATTATTGGAATGATTTTCATTTTTTTAGGAAAAACGGATGAAAATTGATTTTTTTAGGTTTAAATATATAGATTTATATTTTATGTATGTTTTGTATTTCAATTTATTTTATTTAAATAATATAATATTTAGAGAAAACTTCATAAATGGTCCCTATGGTATTTCAAAATTCGAAAATTAGTCCCTAAGTTTAAAAAAACCTCACAAATGGTACATATGGTTTCAAAACATTTATCGTTTAGTCTCTATTGCTCCCACCGTTAAGTTTTGTTCGTTAACTAAAGGGCATTTTTGTCATTTTACTACCACAGGGACCAATTATGAAGTTTTTTGAGAGTCAACTTATAACACCATGTTTCACGTCAGTTCTTAATTCAGGGTTGCTAACTGAAATTCGATCTTGAAAATGCATTGGGCTTTGACGAAGGGAAAGTGTAAACCTTATTAAAGGTTGATAATGTTGGTTGTGAATTCTAATCCCTTGATTTGTGTATTGGAACCAAATGGTAGAAAGGGAAAAGTTATAGATCAGGCTTCTTGCGAGGGTTATGGTTTTAGTTCAATATGTGATACGACAAAGTTAATTAGATTGGATTACGGGGCTCTTCAATACCTTTCCGTGCCTATAAAGAACACCGAAAACGAAGTTGAAATGAAGAAGTTATAGTCGTTTCAAGTTGAGCTAGGAAATGGAGTTTGGCATTATGCTGGGCGTACTCTAAGTATGCAGGATATAGTGGGGGCGTGTTTCTAGTGAGTTCGTAGGGCATAACTGTGCAGCATAAAAACCCTAATTTTGTGGTTTTGAGCCCTATTTAAGGACTCTAACTCCTTGGGGTCCTTCTTATCATTAGCCTCCACTCTCTTGGGCCTACAACTCGAAATCATAGCCATATTGTGTGGTTTTTGAAGCATTTGAGTGTTTCTTGTGTGTTTTGTTACGAAGGAGATCATTGAAGGTGTGCTTGGGGAGTCCAAAGCTTGTAGATCTAGACTCTACTCTTCTTCAATATCCTCCAGGAGGTATAAAGTTTGAATCTTCCCTATTCCATTTGTTAGATCCCTTTAAATTCTTGATCTTAATGTCCTTTGGTTCCATAATCTTGAGTCTTGTGAGTATAAGCTACTCAAGACCTTGTGGTTGTTATTTCTTGTGGTTTCTAAGGTTAAGGAGTCATAAAAATGGGATCTTGGATGTTATTATTCATTCATGCAAGAGGTTTTGAACATTAGAAGGTGTTAGGAAGCTAGAGTTTGGACTTGAGCTCTATCTTGCCATGCAAAGGTATAAAGTTGGGAACTTTATCACTCTAGACAATTATTAGGACCATATATGAGCAATGGATGATAGGTCTTTATGGAGTAAGAGCTAAAAATGGAAAATGGCTTAATAACGTAAGTACATAGGGCATACTCTTAATACGCATGACGTAGATAGAGTATGCATGTAATGCCCGAGTTTCTAGGCTAGACATTAATATTGACATTATAGTCTAGGTTAACCTTTGTAACTCATTTTGAAGAAATGAAAAGGAATTATGTGAATATTATGTGAATTATGTGTTTTATGCTTAATTATTAGGGTTTAATTAATTAAGAATAAAAATAAGCATCAAAATTAAAGTGTGAAATAAGTCCGATATCTTTACATAAAGTTTTAGTGGTCGAAACAAGGATTTTGGGGATATAAAGAATACCAAAATCCGAGTTATAACGAAGAAGTTATGACCTGTCGAAGTTTCGCGACAAAACCGGCACGGTGCCGAATGTCGTAAAAAGTGAGTTTTTGATAAACTAATTTTTAGCCTTAGTGATCTAAACGAAAGTCGTAGTATTCGTTAAATCGAGAAGTTCAATAAAAAGAACGCCCAAATCTGACTTTGTATGAGGAAGTTATGATTTTTCGAAGTTTCAGCCTAGCAATAGACAACTAAAAACTCGAATTTTAGATTGAGTGATTTTTAGCCGACACGACCTAAACGAGAATTGAAGGTCTCATCATTAGTAGCACAACGGTAAAAAGTATGATGAAAACGGACGTCGGATGAAGAATTTATGAATTTTTAACGGATTTCCTGTCCCGGTCTGTTGAAAATAATAATATAAAAATTAAAGTCAAAATTAGCCGACGAAGTCTAAACGAAAGTTGTAGAGCGTAATTTTACCTACGCGTGCATATAAAGAATGCCAAAAACGGAGCTCGTATGCGAAAGTTATGGATGTTAGAAGTTTTGGCGCGAAAATCGAGAAAATTCGCATAGTCACGAGTTGCCACATCATCCTTACCTCGCATGTGCCACGTGTCAGAAATGGTGAGTCATGCGAAGCCACGTGTCGAATTCTGATTTGACCTAAGGGAGGCCCAATCCGAACCTCGCGCGCCTTAGTCCGGGCCTCACACATGGACTGCTAGACCGCGGTCCAATCAGCAACCGCCACTGAGGCCCTCGCACGTGCTGCCATATGCGCACCTTCGCTTGCGGACCCCACCACCGGAACCGAATTCGGAACCTAGACCTCGGTCCAATCACAGACTGACAGCGAGCCCCTCGCAGGTGCGAGCCATGTACGAGCCCTCCCTGCGAGCCTTCGGATCTGCAACGCGTTGCCTCTTCTCAGCCCTTGGATTAGAAGCCTCCCCTATAAATAGAAGGGTGTGAACCCTCCCGGCTAGAATTTAGAAATTGGCAATTTTGGCCCCTTTTTCACTATTTTGGCTATTTTCACATCCCCCGAAGCCCCGGTACTTATTCCAAAGCCCGGAATACTCCACGAAGTGCCCGAGAAGCCCGGAAAATTTATCTGTTCGGTTTCGAAGCCTGACCTTTGCAAAGCCCAGTTTCTCAATAAAACTCCTGGTTTTATTAGAAACAATCGTTTTAAGCAAAGAATTGCTGCCCGATTATCATCAAATCATGTGAGTGTATAGTCACTTTCATTTTACACATAGATATGAAGTATTTACCTTATAATACGTGCTATGTGTAAATATATTAATTGTTTATTTGAGGTGACTATTGAGTTGATGTTTTATACAAGTTTTAAACTGTATAAGTATTTTTATCTACAAATATGTTGGGTAGAACATGGATAGATAGTGATGTGTGATAAAATAAAATTGATGAGAGGTCTCGATGTGTTTTGAGATCAAGTCATCTAGCGGAGTTTGGATGACGACCACAGACTTTCTAGACAGTCCAGTGGGAAACATTAACAGGCCCACAACCTGTAGGTGTTAATGAACTAAGAGTGTTCATTCGTTGTACTCCATCCCCCTCATGGTTGCCTTTAGGACATGTATGGCTGAGGAAACCCCTTAGCAGTAGTGTCCATCCCGATGATATTCTTTAGGCTAGGTCCCTTGTGAAAAGTGTTTAGGGACGTAAAGAGAGGATAACGGGAACGGGTAATCAGGGTTATTGTTAATTGATGAACTTAGTAAGTTTATTATTATTGTGGGTTGAAAACCCTATATGCTCACCAGGCTCCCAAGCCTGACCCACTCAACTTTTTATGTTATAGGTAGTGGACCCCGAGCATAGTCGGAGGATGATGTGTGTAAAATGCACTTGTTTTATCCCTACTTTTAATTAATAAATTTGACACACAAAGGCAGTGAACCTGTCTTTTAGTGGTATAGATTAGTAAGTAAGGTGTCGAACTCAGGGAACGGGAAATTAAACTAATAACTAATTTTAACTAAACAACTAATAAAAGTAAAAGGGGTTTTCTTCTAGTTTTGAAAGACTAGAAACTTAGGCACACTAAATTAACTAAATAACTAAAGTAACAACTATTCACCAAGTTTGATAAAGATGTTTCTATTTAGGTTCAACCAATTCACTCCTATGGTTATTTGTATTTATGATAGATTAATTGCTATTGGTTACCAATTATAATGGTTAGGTTCATGTTTATTGATCCTAACCCTTAGACAATTAACTAATTTAAGCGGTGATCAAGTGTTTAAACTAATTAATTCCCTAGATTAATGGTTTGGATTAAATAAGATTTGTAATGGTCAATTAAGTTATTAATTCAATTAACCTCTTGTTTGATGGTTTCTCAAACAAGCTCACACATTAATCTTCCTATTGTCTTATTAATCTTAGTTTCATAATCATTACTTCTAAGCATATGGTTTAGTGTTCACATAGACATATGAGGTTAACAACTAAGAGATGTTCATGCAGCCTAATTGTCTTCCAATTAACAGAAAATAATAGTGATTAATGCATAAGGTTCTTTAACAAACTTAATTTAATAAATCACCAATAAACAATTAATCAAAACTAAGAATTAAACCATAGGAGTTCCTTGGTATTCCCCAAACAGAAACAAAAACGAATTTAGTTCATAGTTGCAGTAGAAACAATCATAAAAACAAGGTTTTCTAAATCAAACATATTCAATACTCAAATCTAAGTGGTAGGATTAACCTAATTGCTTGAATTCTTCAAAAGATTGAAGCTTAGGGTTCCTCAGCGTCCTTTAGGGCTCTTAATCGCAGCTTGACCTTCAAAAATCTCCAGGAATGTGTTCTCCTCGAATAAAGATTCAGTTTTTATAGATATCTCAAAACAGGGTGTACTCGGCGAGTAGCAGGACCAACTCGCCGAGTAGGTGCATAGTTATCCGTCTTGAATAAGGAATCGTATCTATCTTTTGGAACATCCGCGTGTACTCGTCGAGTAGAGTCGTCTACTCGCCGAGTAGATGGTCTTTTGTCTCTTATTTTCATTCTTTGATCTTCAATTGCTTCTCCTTGCTTCCTTTTACTTCCAAGCATATCTTCTGGACTGAAAACAAAATTCAAAACATTTTAAGTACCTTTTGTCCACATTATTCACATAATTAATTAAAAATGATTAAGAATATGTACTAAATAATTAACTAATTATGCACATATCAAAATACCCCACACTTGACTTTTGCTTGCCCCCAAGCAAAACTAAATTTTAAGCATATTAGAATCACATATAATAACTCCAATCTAACCCAGCCATTATGCCAAGACCGCAACGCATGCATTTGTGTCTAAAATTTTCCTAAAAACCTCCCATACTTCAAATACTCACAATCCTCATAAACATTTGCCCACTCACCCTGAACTATGCTCATTTTATGCAACCCTCCGAATCCATCCGCAGAAAACCTCTTTACCCTCAAGGTGTTTTTAATTGAGCAACCCAAGCATACATAATCTAGAATTACAACTTTTTGATACCACTATGGAGCTTTCTTTTGAATTCATCTCTTCTTTGATATTTGACCTTTGATTTCTTTGAATTCACCACTTTGTATTGATTGATTTTTGGTATCTTCAACTTTTTTGGATTTCTTGGAATTTTGATCTTTTGATCTTCACTTTAATTGCTCCAAAATTCTTCAAACTTTTTTTTTCGTAATTCTTTCTCTCTCTTTTTTTTTACATGTATTCCTAACTTTTTTTTTTTTCACTCAAATCCATACATGCTTAAGCAGGGGCGCTCAATCTCAACCTTTATTGGCTAATGATAACAATTTTCCTAGATACATTTCAGGTTTAGGCTGCTAAACATATTGCATCCCTCAGGCTGAGCAAGGTCGTGTTTTTGTCTCATGATTTCACTGAAATAAGGAAGCCACAAATGCACTAGAACGTATATAGGCTCAACTAAACATTTGGGTTTTCATGCAATTATCAACATAATTCTAACATGGAATCCTAATTTTTTCTTTTACCAAAATTTCCTAAATTAAATCCCTAAGTCATATTTTTGGTATGCAACAATTTTTTAAAATTATCCTAAATTAAGATTCTAAATTTTCTAATATGTGACTAACCCCCTACCCCACACTTAATTTATGCAATGCCCTCATTGCATATTATGCAAAATAAAAATGCAAATATAGAGAGAATTGGAACAAACTCCCCTGGGGTAGCAGTCGATAGGTTGCCACTCTCCTCTTCAGCTCCATCTTCAATTGACTTTAGACATGGGAACAGCTCATCCATGTCTTGGGTGTCAAAATCTCGTGTGGTACAATCTTTATAAAAGCTCCAAATATAAGGGAAAAACTCTTGGAAATGCTCGGAAAATGATCTTCAAAGAATAGAACCAATGCCCATATCATATGTCATCAAATCTTCAGCTCAAAAGTAAGAAGAATGAGCGACTCATCGAGTAAGTATGTAGACTCGCCGACTTGAAGCGTAAATGGCATAAGAATCGTGAATTTTCACATGGACTTGGCGAGTCCATAAGATGCACTCAGCGAGTAGACCGCTATGTGACAAAAATTTTATTCTGCCTAAGTCCGTTTCTGATGTATGGGGGTTATATAAACTAATACTTCCCCTCATTTTTCTTCAGGGAATAAACACTCTATAACCCTTCTATCAATTGGACTCATTGCTTGACTCAAAACTTCGTTTCCTCTCTCGCCTAGACTCAATTTCTCGCTTCGTCAGCCTTGACTCTAGACCCTCACATGCAATCCTAAGCTTCAAACTGAAAAGATCAAAAGAACACACAAGTAATAGAAAAAGGAAAACAAACATCAAAATTAAATTCCTAAATTACCCTAATAAACTAGAAGTTTAAAAAGAAAAGGAAAAGCAAACTCTAATGACGGGTTGCCTCCCGCAAGCGCTTCTTTTTGTGCGAGTCTTGAGCTGGACTCCCAACTTAATAAACTTCCAATAAAATCAATGACAATCCATCCGTTGCATTGAATATTTTTTTTGGTGGACCAATTTGTAAAATTTGGCTCTTTGCTTCAAAAATTGGCCAAACGAGCTTGAATTCATAAAACCCAAGAATCTTGACAAGGGTTGGAACCGGTTGGATACTAATCAAAAATGGATCGCGCTTCAGAAATTTCTCCAAAGTTGGAATCGTCACCCCATGCTTCGAAACACAAACTAAAAATACAGGGGGCCATGTCGTGGTAATGGTCAAACCACAACTTGGTTCCTGCAATTCAGCTTGTTCTTGTTCTTCGTCTGACCTCTCTGCTAGCAACTTTTCCAGCTCCTCCAAATCTCTTTCTGGATTAAATTCTTCATCTTGTAACTTTAGCTCTTGTAACTCAGATTGCTCTTGTGTGTTGGGCAAGATGCTATCTATCCATCTATCAAATTTCTTCAAATCTTCATCTGAGTCCTACTCCTCATCTTCTTGCTCAATTTCCTGTACTACATCCTCAAGAAAAGCATCAAAAGCATCGAGATTTGGAAAATACATAATAAATAAATAAAAAATAAAAATAAAAATTAAACTAAATAAAAAAATTAATCAACAAATAAAAATAATAACAATTAGCAAAAAAAATTAACTATTTAGAACCGTTCCCCGGCAACGACGCCAAAAACTTGATGTGTGTAAAATGCACTTGTTTTATCCCTACTTTTAATTAATAAATTTGACACACAAAGGCAGTGAACCTGTCTTTTAGTGGTATAGATTAGTAAGTAAGGTGTCGAACTCAGGGAACGGGAAATTAAACTAATAACTAATTTTAACTAAACAACTAATAAAAGTAAAAGGGGTTTTCTTCTAGTTTTGCAAGACTAGAAACTTAGGCACACTAAATTAACTAAATAACTAAAGCAACAACTATTCACCAAGTTTGATAAAGATGTTTCTATTTAGGTTCAACCAATTCACTCCTATGGTTATTTGTATTTATGATAGATTAATTGCTATTGGTTACCAATTATAATGGTTAGGTTCATGTTCATTGATCCTAACCCTTAGACAATTAACTAATTTAAGCAGTGATCAAGTGTTTAAACTAATTAATTCCCTAGATTAATGGTTTGGATTAAATAAGATTTGTAATGGTCAATTAAGTTATTAATTCAATTAACCTCTTGTTTGATGGTTTCTCAAACAAGCTCACACATTAATCTTCCTATTGTCTTATTAATCTTAGTTTCATAATCATTACTTCTAAGCATATGGTTTAGTGTTCACATAGACATATGAGGTTAACAACTAAGAGATGTTCATGCAGCCTAATTGTCTTCCAATTAACAGAAAATAGTAGTGATTAATGCATAAGGTTCTTTAACAAACTTAATTTAATAAATCACCAATAAACAATTAATCAAAACTAAGAATTAAACCATAGGAGTTCCTTGGTATTCCCCAAACAGAAACAAAAACAAATTTAGTTCATAGTTGCAGTAGAAACAATCATAAAAACAAGGTTTTCTAAATCAAACATATTCAATACTCAAATCTAAGTGGTAGGATTAACCTAATTGCTTGAATTCTTCAAAAGATTGAAGCTTAGGGTTCCTCAGCATCCTTTAGGGCTCTTAATCGCAACTTGACCTTCAAAAATCGCCAGGAATGTGTTCTCCTCGGATAAAGATTCGGTTTTTTATAGATATCTCAAAACAGGGTGTACTCGGCGAGTAGCAGGACCAACTCGCCGAGTAGGTGCATAGTTATCCGTCTTGAATAAGGAATCGTATCTATCTTCTAGAACATCCGCGTGTACTCGCCGAGTAGAGTCGTCTACTCGCCGAGTAGATGGTCTTTTGTCTCTTATTTTCATTCTTTGATCTTCAATTGCTTCTCCTTGCTTCCTTTTACTTCCAAGCATATCTTCTGGACTGAAAACAAAATTCAAAACATTTTAAGTACCTTTTGTCCACATTATTCACATAATTAACTAAAAATGATTAAGAATATGTAAATAACTATTGAAAGGCTTATAATGTCTAGTTTATGCTTTTGATCTGTATCGGAACATGACATCCCGAGGTTTTAATATATATGGAAAATATATATACCTTCTTAATGAAGGGTTTTGATAAAATTTTATCATATGTTGTTTGGGGACCAATTCCGCAACATCTTTTAAAAAGATTTCTATGATTTTATTTTAAAAAGCATAAATTAAATCGGTCTTTTCTGGCCGAGAAATTAGGGGATGTCACAATGCAGGGCATAGATTGAGTATGCAGGGCTTAAGTCAACTAGCATTGACCGTTGACTTTTTGACCTGTTTGACCCTTGGTCAATTGTGAGGGGTTGAGGAATTGGAAGGGAAAAATGGTCATTTTCCCAAATATGGATTAGCATTGGATTTTGGACCTATTAAGTGGGATATTACCTTAATTGCTAATTAGGGTTTGGTTTTGGATATGTTTAGTGGGAGAGACTTTAGCACTAGCGGCTCATGTGTAATATCTATCAATTACCGATCAAGGTGAGTTTTCTAATTATACTTGTGGGTGGAAGGAACCAATGTCGACCAGCTGAATTGTGTAGTATGCTAGTTTTCTTTGTGATAGTTGCATGGAAAACCTTAGGGGTATCCCGTGGCATTTGTATGAAAGACCATGGGGGCAGCCCATGGAAATTGCATGAAAGTCTATAGGGTTAGCTTATGACATTTGTATGAAAGACCATAAGGGGCAGCCCATGACAATTGCATGAAAGACCATAGGGGTAGCCCATGACACTTGGATTGTAAGACCCTAGGGGTAGCCTATGACAATTGTATGTGGTATTTTGGGGAACTCACTAAGCATTGTGCTTACGGTTTTATGTTTATGGTTTCAATTACTTTTGTTTTCAAAAGGATGGGCCCGAATTAATTGTACTGCATCCCGTGGAGATTTTATTCGCACTGAATGTATACAAATTACTCTAATGTTTTGAGTATACCTCGACTCTGATCGTTTTTAGAACAATAAATGAATAGTTTGACTTATTTAAAATGAAAAATTTTTACTATGAGTTTTGGGACGTTACAAATTGGTATCAGAGCCTTTGTTTTAGGGATCCAGGCACACTCCCGGGTGTGACAGAGCTCAATTAGAGGAATTGGTAATCTTTTTTTTTAAAGAAAATGAATTTTCTAAAAGATTTTTTATAAAGAAAAGGGATGTGATGCGTGCAATCAGCCAAGCTTAAGTAAATGTTTCCCAAAATACCCATACATGATGTTATGTTTATTTGTTATGAGAGTTGCATGCTAGATTAGGGCTAAGGATATGCTTAGGATTGCGTGATAGAATGATAGGAGAGATACATTATAGGCCTATTGATTGAGCTTTTAGAACTGCATGCTAGTGTGGATTTTAGATGTTGGATAGAATGACCTGATTAGGTGATGCACTGGTTTTGATTTCTTGATGACCGAATGCTACTTGCTTTGTGCTTTGTAGGACTTATATTGATGTGAGTTAGGTATTAAATGAACACATTAAGTTACATGCTACAAAGGTTAAATAATCTTAGAGTGATTGATTTGGCCCTATTGCGCAACTCTTGTCTGAGTCTAACCATTGTAGGGTTGGGTATTTTAGTCGAAAGATTATTTAAGTTTTGATGCATGTAATTGTATTCATAAAGTAGTTAGTTGAATCTAATAGGGGTCTTTCAGTAGTTGATGGCAGGGTGAGGTGGGGATCCTAGGACTGTTTAGGAAGTACTTAGTGTGAATGACGTGCTATTTAGAAGGTTTTTGGGAGTATCATTAATTCATTATGAGTAAGTGACTTAGAGGACTCGGGATGTTTCTTGAGGAAAGTATGGATAGGTGTGGAAGGTAGTATTAGGCCAATACTACTAAAAGCACATGATTCATACTCAAATAGAGGAAAGTCACGAGGACTCTAAGAAGCCAGTATAGGATTGATGTGCGGATTTGTGCATAGTGGATAAAGCGTAATGGATTAACGATGACATTTTGGTTATGAGATGACAATTTTCTATTGTTTAATAGGGTATCAATGTCTGGGAGGGAAGCAGAGCCCTCTGAGTCTGGTGCGGACAACACAAGGTTACGTGGTTGGATTACCATTAACGTTTCATAGATATTATTGGAATAGTTGCTTAGTATCATTGATCGAAATACTGATAGGATGATTTCCAAGTTTGAGGAGCAAACTACAACCTTTCGGACTGTGGGATAGACTGTAAAGGCGACTAGGGGAAGATATATTGAGGGGGGATCGCGACACGAAGAGGGAAATCGGGCTCATGATTCAACATTGTCAATGATGGACGAAGAGTTTAAGGTTGCTAACCTGGGTGCTAGAAGTTAGGGGACTTTGATATTTGCAGAAAGTGTGATGGAACCCATGGGTTTGCTTTCCAAAAGTTCAAATCCTACAAGTATGGAGAGAAAGGAGCACGTCGTTTGCGATTGCATGAAGGGCCGGATGTGTTTTTACTATCACCAGTCAGGTCATCTCAAATTCGACTGTATGTGTGGGTAGCTGAGGAAGTGAAAGCCCCAACACCTATCGTCTGGCCGGTGGTCAAGGTGGGATCAGAAGAAATCACAGTTATGAATTTTAATCTTCAGTTTTATCTAGAATGGATATGTACTTCATTAGTATGGTGCCAAAAAGTGGATAGTCATTTGTATAGTTAGCATGTTAGAACTATTATGTTAATATCTGTATATTTTAATGGATCATGGATTTAGCATTCGGGGTGCTTCGTAAATCAAAAGGTATGAGGATCGTTCGTGAAGGGTTGGAAGTTGTAATTTTTGGAAAGTTTCTGACATCTCCATATAAGGTTCAAGATTTCTTTGCGATTGCTAGTTATTATTCAAGAATTTCCATATGCCATTTTGCATACCTGTAACAGCCCGGATTCCCAGGTATTAGCTATTCTTATAATTTTTGGTGATTTGTGAGGGGACTCGGCGAGTTGGAGCTCAGACTCGCCGAGTATGATCGTGATTTGTGCGCAGGTTCGCGTCCGGACTCGGCGAGTCCAAGAGTGGACTCGACGAGTCCACGCTGTTTAATGAAACCCTAATTTCTCGGGTTTGAGGCATATTTAAAGGGCCTTATGGCCGTCATTTGCACTCATCAGTCCCCAGAGTGAAACCCTAGAGCAAATGAGTGATTGAAGTGAGGGAAGGAGCCATTATTGATCTTGGAGTTGTTGTCTAGCAAGGAAAGAGGAGATCTAGCCAAGAGGAAGCAAGAGAGGGGTGGATTCTTGAAGATTTGAGGTCCAGAACATCACAAATGAGGTACAATCTCGAATCATTCTTTGTTATTGTGATGTTCATGTAGATTTAGGGCTTTTGAACCCATTTGTGGCTAGATCTAGTGTCCTCATGGTTTAAGGTCCTGGATCTGGACCCATAGAGGTCCAGAGCACCTCTTTACCAAAGCTTTATATGCATCCATGGAGGTATTGGCTTGGGATCAATGTATTTGAGGCTAAAACACCATTCATGAGCTATTCAATGCTTGATGAGCATCAAGACTTGAACTTTACGTGGTCAATAAGCTTAAGGAGACTGGATCTATAAGTTAGTGAAGCGGATCTGACCTCAGAAGGTCGTTTGGGGTTGTGCATGGAATGCACTCGCCGAGTCCATTCCCAGACTCGGCGAGTTGGTGCGGGTTGTTTAGTGATTACGAACCAGGGGTGGAGTAACCGAGTCGAGTGAGTGACTCGGTGAGTCGGAAGAGATTCATAGGGATCAGGTTCCCGTAGGGACTCGGCGAGTCCACGCCAGACTCGGCGAGTCGGATCAACCGTTGACCGTTGACCAGTGTTGACTTGATAGGGGTAGTCAACCTTAGTTGAGAAAGTGTTAATTAGAGATCTATGGTGTTATAGGAGGATTATAGCTCGGAGGATCGAGCGCGAGTGATTTCCGGGATTTGCGAGTATCGAGATACGCGAGGTGAGTCTTCTCACTATACGTTACCTTGAGTGGCAGTTATGTGTGACCGGAAGGTCGTATGTGCTTACATTGAGTATTATGTTATCCTCTTGTATGTGACATGCTATGCATTATGTCTTTGTGATTTATGCTATGCGGAGTTTACAGATCGGACCGGAGGGTCCAACGATTCATGAGCCGGAAGGCACAAGCAGACCGGACCGAAGGGTCCAACGAGCTTAGGACCAGAGGGTCCACAGAGTTGAGGGACTGGAGGGTCCCACTGAGACACATTGACTAGAGGGTCAAACAGAGTTATAGCCTCGAGTGGCTAATGTGTGTTGTATGTGGTATTTTAGGGAACTCACTAAGCTTCGTGCTTACAATGTTTTGTGTTGTGTGTTTCAGGTTATTACAGTATCACGGGAAGGCACCGGCTCGATTGTACCCACCAGAGAAAGAGTCATGTTTTGAGGATCCTGGTTTATCATACAAGTGGAAATGGAGTTATGTTTTGTAATTCGATTATGAATGAGATTTTAAACAAAGTGTTTTTAAGAATTAAACGATTATTTTATATGAAAAATTGTTTTGAATTTTTCGGCGTTACAAGTTGGTATTAGAGCCTTGGTTTGAGGGATTCGGATGCGCCTTCGGGTAAATCTGGACTCAAACTGAGGAAGTAAGAAAATTTTTCAAAGAAATAATTTTCTAAAGCGAATAAGAGTTCAAAGAGAAAGCGAGAAAGAGCAGTGTGTACAATCAGCCAGAGCCCGAACGGTGATTTCCCAAAATACCCTTACTTTTGTGTCATGAGATAATTATGATGCACTTTATGAGATATTATTGCATGCTAGAGACAGGTTAGGTATTTCATATCTTAGGACTAGAGTGGCCTGATTTGTGATGCCTTAGCCTAAGGATTGCTGTTATATGCGATGTGCTTTTGAGTATGTGATGAGTGAGAATATTTAGCTGGAATTCTTTAGGGGATTTGAGTAGAGGAGTAATCTAGGGGAGATACCTAGATAAGTACCGTGGTACTTAGAGAAAGAATAGTTAGAACCCGCGAGGGGAAGATTTGCAGAGTTCGGTGGTACTTTCGAGGATGAGCAGAGCAAGCGGAGTTATCACCCAGAGTGAGTCATATATATTCTTCGATGCTCGAATGCTGCTTGCTTCATGCTTTGTGGAACTCTCGATGATGGGAGTCAGCTACCAAGTGAATATGACGATATTCAGGAGGTAGATGGCTGGCATCATTAGGAGCTCTTCAGCAGCTGATGGCAGAGAAGTGTGGGAATCTAGGAAGAGCCTAGGGAGTAACCTTAGCTAGATGAGTGCGCTGGTAGAGTAGAGAATTTCGCTGGGGAGCGAGTGCGCGACGGAATTGGTGAACGAGAAGGTCGAGCAGCTACTTAGGAGCTCTGGGATTGTCCGTGTGGAAAGTATGGGTAGATGTGGCAGGTAGTATGGGCCTGTACTACTGAAAGCAGAGGACCCATACTTGATACATGGAATATTCTGAAGGTTCTAATGAGCGGATGGAGGAGTGATGTTATGGTTCGAGTACCATACATCGAAGCGTACTGAGGAGTGATGTTATGGTTCGAGTACTATACATTGGAGCAGATTGAGGAGTGATGTTATGGTTCGAGTACCATACATCGGAGCTGATTGAGAAGTGATGTTATGGTTCGAGTACCATACATCGGAGCAGATTGAGGAGTGATGTTATGGTTTGAGTACCATACATCGGAGCGGATCGAGGAGTGAAGTTATGGTTCGAGTACCATAAATCGGAGCGGATGAAGGAATGATGTTATGGTTCGAGTACCATACATCGGAGCAGATGGAGGAGTGATGCTATGGTTCGGGTACCATACACCGGAGCATATTGAGAAGAGATGTCATGGGATGAGTACCATGGTTCGTAGTGAATGATGCTTGTGGTTCTCCGGTTATCCGGTCACGATTGATGAGGTAGAGATTGGACGCTATGGGTTTTAGGCTTGTGGGCCATGATTGAGTTCGAAGAGGCATCCCTTGAGAGGGAGGTCGAGAGCCTATCAGAGTATTTTTGGTAAGGAGTTAGAGGGAGGGGCGAATTTCGGTCTGAGTTGAGCAATCAGTCGATAAAGGAGATGTCACCCTCTATGACCTGAGTGGTGCTGTTTATGTTCGTGTGCGGAACATGAGAGGCCTGATGTTTAAGTTTCGGGTTTGGGGGTAAAACCCTGCAGGTTGTCATTGATGATGGTTTTCCATCAGAGTATCAGGTAGCATGTGTGCTGCGAGACAGTGATCTACCATGAGCAGATAGTCAGATGGGACTGAGATAGTCGAGGACCACGTTACACCTATTTGAGTATAGTAAGGCGTATTGTAGAGGTATCAGTGGGGGAGTCCAGTCGAGTTAATCAGTGCAGTGGTTTTCCTATTTATGTTGGGTATTGAATATGGGAGTGGGTCCCTGTTCTTGGGATGATCCATGTGTTGGAACGTCGGTTGATGAGTCGAGGTGGGGGAATATGATGATTTCGTGGTCCAGTTTATGAGTCAGTGATGTTATTGGACAGTTGAGTTGCTTGGTATTGGATTGGTACGAGACTTGGAACGACTAGATGCAGTCGTGACGAGAAGTTCTTGAGGATTTCACCTGAGGTTCAGAGTTATGAGATCGGTTGATTTCCTTAAAGGGGATTATCGGGCGTTGCGTAGCACTTTCCAGGGGCAGGTGCGTTGTTGCTGGTGAAAATAGTTCGTGAGGTTGTTGATGTGTCAGATAGTGATGGTTTGAACCCTAAGTGGGGGAGAACCGGGTGGTGTATTGAGAGACCCGGAGATTTGTGCAAGAGCGGTTAGGGGTTGGATGCAGAAACCTGCGGCTTGAATTCATGAGATCAGGGTCATTGGTGATCAAGGAAAGGTGCAGGGCGAGATAATGCATGTGGTATATGTCTGAGAGAAGGATGGGTGTCTCCACGGCGGGTGGTCAATGATCAGGAATCTGGTGGTGGTCAGAGTCGTCTCAAGTGGAAGGCTCGTAATGATGGTATGGGCAGTTGAGAACTTCTGGGTTGAAAATTGGGTAGAAGATTGTCGAGTAGCCAACTCCCGGGCTGGGATGTGTATTCTTGCTCGGATTTTGAGCAGTAGTGGAAAGGGTTTCGGAAGATCATCAGTGTGTTCTGAAGGATTAGCGCCTTCCTTGTATTCCAATTGAGTGTTTGGATGCACTGAAGTTGCGCATCGAGTGATATAGGAAATTGTTATGGGATTCAGAGGAAATGTATTGTTGTATGTGTATGGTGCTGGGAGTAAGGGAATCAGTGGTAGAGACAGGACATCGTGATGCTCTGTTAGGGTGTTCTGTGGTTTCCGCGTATAGCGTCCCGATTTCAGAGTTATTTAGAGTCTTGGGCTTAAGATGACCAGTGATGTATCATGTATCCACGGTTCCAGTGGGAGCCCTTCGTGTATTGTCATCAAGAAGGATTATTTAAGGAAGTGGATCTCCGCAGAGGGAGGTTCTGTGTTAT
Organism: Lactuca sativa; assembly: GCF_002870075.4. Classification (NCBI taxonomy): domain Eukaryota; kingdom Viridiplantae; phylum Streptophyta; class Magnoliopsida; order Asterales; family Asteraceae; genus Lactuca; species Lactuca sativa. Next base: position 6,902,052 of record NC_056629.2, read on the forward strand.
GGCGGTTGCCGCCAGAGTCCGTAATGCATATTGGGGCAAGTGTGTGTGTGTAGCTATCTATGATAGTCTTCGGTGCATGAGTTAGTGAACATAGTGTGGCGTTGTAATAAGAATGAGAGTATAGGGTGAAGACTACGGGGAGCCGTAGTATTCACCAGTCAGAGGTGTTGTGACGCTACGGGGAGCCGTAGTACTCACAAGTCAGAGAGAGAGAGAGAGAGAGAGAGAGTTGTGATGCTATGGGGAGCCGTAGTATTCACAAGTCAGAGGGAGGGAGTCGTGGTACTACGGGGAGCCGTAGTACTCACGAGTTAGTTGGCGTGGTGATACTACGGGGAGCCGTAGTACTCACTAGTCAGAGGCTGTTGTAATGTGTGGGAAGCCATAGTACGCACTAGATGGCAAGAGAGTGTGATGATGGAGTGTTCTCCGGTAAGTGCATGATGCAGAAGAGTTTTAGGCTTGAGTAGCCCTAGTGTCGAGTTTTTGGAGCCTGGTGGTTAAAACTGGGGCTAGACTGAGGTCTCTGTCTCTATCAGGAGGGTCAGCGAGGCGCGCGGGAGAATATGCGCAGCAGACGCCAGAGGTTAGAGCTGAGTCGATCTTTGATTGGATTGTATTTCTTCATGAGGAATAGGGAATTTCGTGACTTGCGTGTCACTGGGCCGTGATAGTGGTCACGGGGAGGAAGTTAGTGAGATGTTTTGGATCATGTTATGTGTGACCTTTGGGGATTCAGCTGTGGGGCCAAAAGCTGACCTGGTGCTCGGTATCGAAGATGAATATGAGAAACGAACTAGAGTTTACCATAGTGATGTCTGTGGACACTTCAGAGAGAGCGAGCGACTCAGACGCTTGAGGGTATGTTTCGGGCATGTGTATTAGATTTCGGGGGGAAATTGTGGCCCGTAATTGCCCTTGGCAGAGTTTTCCTACAACAACAGCCATCATTAGTGCATCAGTATGCCGCCCTTTGAGCTTTTGTAGGGAAGGGGGTATTGGACCCCATTCGCTGGGGAGAGGTAGAGCAACGTGTGATGAGAAGTACAGAGATTGTGCTTCAGACGTCAGAGCAGATACAACAGGTCAGGCAGAGGTTGTTGACCGCTCAGAGTCGCCAGAAGAGTTATGCGGACAGGCACCGGTCCGAGCTCGAATTTTTGGTCGTGACCTTGTACTCCTGAAGGTCTCTCCCTGGAAAGGAGTGATTCGATTCAGGAAGAGGGGCAAGTTGGGGCCCCGATATATTGGTCCATTCCGAGTGATCGCGAGGGTAGGCCGGGTGGCCAATCGTTTGGATTTGCCAGCAGAGTTGGGGCAGATTCACAACACTTTTCATGTGTCGCAACTGAGGAAATGTATAGCCGATGAGTCGGCAAGTGGTTTCATTAGAGGATATTCAGGTGGATGCGAGCCTGAATTATGCTGAGAGACCAGTGGCAATCAGAGATCGGAAAATCAAGGTTCTGAGGAAAAAGGAGATAACCTGGGTTTTGGTTCAGTAGCGGCATCGTAAGAGGTCCGAGATGACTTAGGATCCGGAGCGAGAGATGCGCGAGCAGCATCCGGAGTTATTTGCAGAGCGAGACTTCGAGGGCGAAGTCTAGTTCTAGTGGGGGAGAATTGTAACAGCCCGGATTCCCGGGTATTAGCTATTCTTATAATTTTTGGTGATTTGTGAGGGGACTTGGCGAGTTGGAGCTCAGACTCGCCGAGTATGATTGTGATTTGTGCGCGGGTTCGCGTCCGGACTCGGCGGGTCCAAGAGTGGACTCGACGAGTCCACGCTGTTTAATGAAACCCTAATTTCTTGGGTTTGAGGCATATTTAAAGGGCCTTATGGCCGTCATTTGCACTCATCAGTCCCCAAAGTGAAACCCTAGAGCAAATGAGTGATTGAAGTGAGGGAAGGAGCCATTATTGATCTTGGAGTTGTTGTCTAGCAAGGAAAGAGGAGATCTAGCCAAGAGGAAGCAAGAGAGGGGTGGATTCTTGAAGATTTGAGGTCCAGAACATCACAAATGAGGTACAATCTCGAATCATTCTTTGTTATTGTGATGTTCATGTAGATTTAGGGCTTTTGAACCCATTTGTGGCTAGATCTAGTGTCCTCATGGTTTAAGGTCCTGGATCTGGACCCATAGAGGTCCAGAGCACCTCTTTACCAAAGCTTTATATGCATCCATGGAGGTATTGGCTTGGGATCAATGTATTTGAGGCTAAAACACCATTCATGAGCTATTCAATGCTTGATGAGCATCAAGACTTGAACTTTACGTGGTCAATAAGCTTAAGGAGACTGGATCTATAAGTTAGTGAAGCGGATCTGACCTCAGAAGGTCGTTTGGGGTTGTGCATGGAATGCACTCGCCGAGTCCATTCCCAGACTCGGCGAGTTGGTGCGGGTTGTTTAGTGATTACGAACCAGGGGTGGAGTAACCGAGTCGAGTGAGTGATTCGGTGAGTCGGAAGAGATTCAGAGGGATCAGGTTCCCGTAAGGACTCGGCGAGTCCACGCCAGACTCGGCGAGTCGGGTCAACCGTTGACCGTTGACCAGTGTTGACTTGATAGGGGTAGTCAACCTTAGTTGAGAAAGTGTTAATTAGAGATCTATGGTGTTATAGGAGGATTATAGCTCGGAGGATCGAGCGCGAGTGATTTCCGGGATTTGCGAGTATCGAGATACGCGAGGTGAGTCTTCTCACTATACGTTACCTTGAGTGGCAGTTATGTGTGACCGGAAGGTCGTATGTGCTTACATTGAGTATTATGTTATCCTATTGTATGTGACATGCTATGCATTATGTCTTTGTGATTTATGTTATGCGGAGTTTACAAACCGGACCGGAGGGTCCAACGATTCATGAGCCGGAAGGCACAAGCAGACCGGGCCGGAGGGTCCAACGAGCTTAGGACCAGAGGGTCCATAGAGTTGAGGGACTGGAGGGTCCCACTGAGACACATTGACCAGAGGGCCAAACAGAGTTATAGCCTCAAGTGGCTAATGTGTGTTGTATGTGGTATTTTGGGGAACTCACTAAGCTTCGTGCTTACAGTGTTTTGTGTTGTGTGTTTCAGGTTATTACAGTATCACGGGAAAGCACCGGCTCGATTGTACACACCAGAGAAAGAGTCATGTTTTGAGGATCCTGGTTTATCATACAAGTGGAAATGGAGTTATGTTTTGTAATTCGATTATGAATGAGATTTTAAACAAAGTGTTTTTAAGAATTAAACGATTATTTTAAATGAAAAATTGTTTTGAAATTTTCGGCGTTACAATACCAAGAGTCATGTTTAGAGGGTATTTGCATGAACCAGTTTTAGGATTCGGCATGGAAGACATCGACCAATGAGGGAGCAAGCCTTGAGTGGGGGAGGACTGAGCGTTCTAGTTGAAGGATCAATAGCCATGTTGATTTTGATAGTTCCAACACAACAGGTTGGAGGACATTTCAGTGTAAGTTCGTTTTATTTACAATGTTCGAGCTTGTTGAGATCTTTTATGGTGGATAGGATTAAGGGATAGATCGGAAGTGGGTAGATGGTGAGTTGTTGTCAAATTCATGCTTCCATGGATGTGCGTATGGTCCTCGCATCAGAGACTTCTAGGCAAGTATCTTGTTGTAATCTGTTATCCCTTCTGGGACAATGGAGATAAAGTCCTTAAGTTCTTGTGTTGCTTAGGTGGGATGTCAGTTGCAGGTTTGATTAGATCATTAGATTGATTGCTATCACTATTAAGGTAAGGGCTATTGAGATTGTTCGAGGAATTTGATTTGTCTTATGATCGGTAATGGCAGGAGCCGGGTGTCAAGGATCAATTAGATGACATTCTGGGCTGACTGGGAATTTGGAATAGTTATGAATACTATTAGAATGTAGCCGAATCCAAGTGGGGGAGAAACGTTGGGAATTAATCGAACTATTTCCAAATGTGGGTGAACATGGGATTCCATAAATAAGGACAAGGAGTAGCCAGTTAGTTCGAAGTATGAGTCAAGGATTATGCTAGGGATAATGTTTGTGGTCAGTTGTAATCAGGGATGCAAAGGTTGAAGATTTAGGGTTAACTCGTTTGAGGACATGAAATAGCGACTGTGGCGCATGATGGATCTGTGATTAGGTTCAGGTTGAGGGTTGTGTTAGAACCTCTCTACCAGTTCTTTTCTGATAAAGGCCTTGGGGTTTGAAGCATGACCCGAACACCTGATTAGGGTTTAGCAGGATGGGGTTTTCAGTTTGTATTGATCTTTGGTTAGGTATTCTTTTGGGTAGTTGGCAAGACCATAGGGTAGGGCCCATGACAGTTGTGGAAGTGTTGTAAGACTGATCGGTAGCCGTAGCATTCACTAGACTGGTAAGCAGTGTGGAAGTGTTATAAGACTGCGGGGTAATCATATCATTTACTATGTTGATAGGTAGTTGTAGAAGTGATGTAAGTCTATGAGTTGAGTCGTAGGATTCACTAGGATGAGTTAGACCATCACAAGAGTGGTTGTTAGACTGTGATATGATCACAACACTCGCATGGGTTAAATCGGACCATATTTGTTGGTTATTCGATCCTTGTTGGGAATGAGCGTTGTTAGAGTTGTAACAGTGTCTTAGGTTTGTATAGCTATCGGTTGGATGATATCTGTGGGAAAGGTTCACTTGGGTTAGGTTATCTTGGGTGAGCAGACCATCCAGACATCCGATGATATGCTCAGGGAATGAGATGTTGATCATAAGTTTCGGGACCGGTGTTGGGGTGATGCCAAGAGTATGGTGACCAGCAATCTTAAGTATTCTAGCAGATCAGATGGTACCACGGTGTAACGTGAAGCAGTAAGTGTGTGACTCATAAGGGTAGGAACCGACAATAACAAGCTTAGTTGAGGTGTTAGATCTTGTTTAGAGTAGTGAACTCTATTATCAACGAATTGGATCCATGAGGTAGGTAGGCTAGAGTAGCCTTTATCAGTTAGACTCTTGGGTAAGGACTCTTTGTGCGATCATGCGTGAGATTGTCAGTCTCAGTGGAAGGTTAGAGATTTCGCATCCTACAGCATGGAATCAAGAGATCTCAGATAAATCAAAAGGCAGAGAATGGTTAGTAAAATGTGATTTTATGATTGGTATGGAAGCAATGATTGAGACTCGTGTTTGGAGCCGCCTTTGTTTTTGAATGAAAGGTTTTAGCAGAAATAGATGGTAAGGGATTCTATTTTTCCCAGTTCTTAGCAAAATGATTCAAGTTCGGAAGGGTTTTATTCAGCTGAGGTTGTAGATTGGATTCTTTATGAGTGTAAGATAAGATGGTTCGGCCTGTCGGGAAGTCAAACGGAGTTAGGGTTTTAGTTTTCGGACAGAGCAGTTGTGTTTTTTTCGTGGGCTGAGGACAAAGTGACAAGGTGTTGAATTAGGTGTCTAAGCCCATAACTATAATTGCTATAAACTTGAGTTGCCCTCAAACCTAGCAATGAACATGATATTTTTGGAGAGAGAGATTGATTTATTATTTGGTTAATAAATTGAAATAAATCATTTATTAATATATTGTGGAAATAATATACTAATTAGAAATGGTAATATTTAATTGATATTTAGTCAGAAACTAACTGGAATTAATTTGGTGATTAAAAAATTAATTGAAAGTGTAGGGACTGAAGTGAAATTATTCAATAGTTGAACAAGAGGCATTCTAGAACCATCTTGAGGCCTTGGACGATTTTAAGGAGCCATCTGGGTTTCTAGAATTATCCTTGGTGGATAATTAGGAAGCTGGATAATTACCCAGTTCAAGTGTAACATCCCGGAAATTCAGAAGTAAAGCTGAAGGGCTAAAAGTGTAAATAAGAAGTTCGACTCGGCGAGTCTATGGATAGACTCGGCGAGTTGAGTCGCATTTCAGGTCGCGTGATAAGTGACCAAACCGGCGAGTCGCATGGGTGGACTCAGGGAGTTGGTGCTGTGTGGAGAAAACCCTAATCCCGGGGGTTGAGCCCTATATAAAGAACATAATACCCACTCCCCAGCTTCCTTACCTTCCCTTTGAGTTCCAGAGGCCCTAGATTCGTGTGAGCTTTCCTTTGTGAGTAATTAGAGCCTTGGAGGAGGAAATCTTGGAGGGGAATTGAAGAGCAAAAAGATTTGGAGCAAGGGGCTTTGCAGAGATTTGGTTCATTCTCCAGTAGGAGCTTGCATTGGAGGTAAGAGATCTGTTCTTGAGCTTTTGTGCATCTAGATTTATCAATTATGGGGTTTTAATTTGGAGCATAAATGAGGTCCATCTCGAGTTTGGTGTAAGATCTGAGGTTGCTACCTCAGATCTAGGAGTCCAGGAAGCCATAAAGTTCATGCCCAAGAGTTGTTAGTGAAGCCTTCTTGTCCCAAACCCTAGCCCAAGAGTGTTTTATGCTTAGATCTCCTTGGATTCACGTAAAGTTTGCCACTTTACATGGTGGATGGCTTGTAGAAGAGTAGATTTATGGATTTGAGACCCTGCATGGCTTGGAAAGCCTCTGTATGGGTTAAGAGCTAGTGGTACTCGGCGAGTCACATGGGTGTACTCGGCGAGTTGCTTGAAGATAGGCAGCAACTCGACGAGTTGGAAGAACAACTCGACGAGTTGGTTGAAGATAGTGTGACAACCCAAAATTTCCATTCGGTACAACAATATCAAGTCAATAGAAGTTAGAACAGTTGCGGTAAATTTTCAGACTTTTAGTATAAGTTTGAGTACTTAAGGATTTACTCTCAAGGAGATATCAGGAGAGAGGATGCACTAGGGTTTTGAGCAACTCTGTTATTTCAAAACTCTATGATATTAGAGCTCATTGCGTGAATAAAATATTTTCTGCCAAAAATCCCAGGAGTATATATAGGATTCTGAGCCATATTTATTCATTAGTTACATTTCCAACTAGAGAAAAGCCGAATTCTCTCTCAATGATCTTCGGACTTTCGTCCCAGAAATGAGTACTTCTATCTAGTGGTATTATAGAGCTTCTTATGTGCTTAATACACTAGAAATCATAGGAAAACATCAAGATTAAAGAGTTTACGGCCCAAGAACATCTTGGACCGTAAACCCTTCTTTAAGGGGCAAAGAGTGCCCTAGTCCCTTCCTTGTGCAATAAAACTAGTTTAGACTTGTACCTTAATGTGTTGGGTCAAAAATATGGTTTATACTTTGCTTTTCTAGGAAAATATATTTTTGTGTAATGTTGTATGTGTTTGCGGTTTGTGTGCACGGTCGTACACATGTGTATGGCCGGAGGTCCATATAAATAGAGGAGTGCATGTGAGTGTACGGTGGAGAAAAAGAAAAGAGAGAAGGCTAGAGAAGAGAGAGAAAGTTAGGGAGAAGAAGTGTGTGTGAGAGAATCTATTGTAAGGAGCATCATTCATATTGAATACATCATTAGATTCTTAATCTTCTTCTTCTCCTTCTCTTCTATATTGATCTGACATCATCCAATTGGTTATGATTCCGCACCATCAATTGGATCTGATTGATACACAAGCAATTTTGGGGACTTACAATTGGTATCAGAGCTTGGTTGTATCAATTAATTTTTTCAGATCTGGAGCTTATTTGATCTTATTTTGAAAAGAGAATAGCGTTTTTAGATAGATCTCGCAAAAATAAGGGGGGTTACTTCTTTGCATTTTTCATAAAAACGAGTTTTTGATCGAGTTTTGGAGCAAAAAGGGTGAAGAACGTCGTTTTTTTCGCAAATCTGTTGAAGGTGTGCGGCCCGGTTGAAGGAGTGCTGCTGGTTGAAGGTGTGCGGCTCAGCAGCCTCGGTGTGCGGCTCAGGAGTATATGGCTCGGTGTGTGCGACTCAGCAGCCTCGGTGTGCGGCTCAGTGTGTGCGACTCGGACGTGTGCGGTCTCGTGTACGCTCCAGCTCCTTCGCCTCTGTCTCGCATCTGGTTCACGGCTCAGCAGCATCGGTCTCGGCTTCGCGGCTTCGTCCTCGCTTCGCAGCGGTCCTCGCTTAGCAGCCTTCGCATAAAAAAGGGAAACGAAGTTGAGGTGCCAGGAATCGAACCCTGGACCTCCGGTTCATTAACAAGCGCGCCTTAACCAACTCATCTAGGAGGCTCTTTGTTTCATTCATCCGAAACTTGGAATATAACTCCTCCTTTTCGCGTATAATTTCGCAAATTGACATTTTCAACCCCAAAAAAATCAATTTTCTTTTATTTTTAAAATCCTTTTTCAACCCAAAATTTTAGTTTTTAAATTTTAACTTTTATTTTTGACTTTTTACTTAAAATTTTGACTTTGACTTTTAAAAGTTGACCTTTGACTTTAAATTTTGACTTTCTCGTTTGACTTTTAATTTTTCAAATTTGGCTTTTCGGTTTGACTTTTCAAGTTTGACTTTTGAGTTTGACTTTTTAAATTTGACTTTTAAGGTAGATTTTCTCGGTTTTTAAGTCAAAGGGCAATTAAAAATATAAAAATAATAATAATAAAAAAAAATGAGTTCCACATCAATTCCGGTAAATGAAGTTTCATGTACTCCATCTTGTAAAGCTACGATTAAATTTCTTCGCGAACAAATTGATTTGCTAAAAAGGGAAAATGAAGACCTAAAATATGAAAGATACACCATTAGGAAAGAACAAAAACCGTTAAAAGCTCAATTAGAAACCAAAATCAAGGATTTCCGAAAACTCCAAGAAGATTACAGCAACAAGTGTGAAAATTATGATCACATTAAGAAAAAACTTGCTGCTGTAACTGAAGAACTTGACGCTTTGAAAATAAAGTGTGGAAAAACAGATGTTAGTTTCAAAAATTACACTGCGTCAAGTAAGACAGTCGAGTCCTTATTTGAAAATCAATTGAAATTTTAAGATAATCAAAAAAGGGTCTTGGGTATGATAGTGTTCCTCCCCTTTCAATCATAACTATATATCCATACCTTTAACTCAGGAAGAGATTGACCGAGAACCATTTATGGTATACGGTAAACCAGTTGTTGAACAGGCAACTGAGGATGTTGAGATGAACGATACTAATGATTCTACTTCTTGTGCATGTAAAGTAGTAGAGGATGAGAACAAGGAGAACACCATTGAACAAACCAACATCTCCTTGAACTCTGAATATGTTGCTTCGAACTCAGTTGCTTCTGATCAACCTGTCATTGAGAAATACAGGCCACTAATTCCAACGCAACAGAGTTCTTGTTGCAAGTGTGCATGTGGGAACAACAAGAGACAAGGCAAGGATACGCCACCAGGGGCAGGAAGAAACAACTCCACAGTGAAGAAAAAGACATGTTTTCACTGTGGAACACCTGGACACATTGCCAGAAATTGTCCTTATCGAGCATACGTTCCCTACTATGCACAAGGCTGGCAAAATGCGCAAAGTAGGAGATTCTACAAAAGAAACCCTTCGAGGCCACGTTCGGACAATGACGACTGGAATGCAACGAAAGGCAAGAGTTCAACTCCCAAGGCCAAGAAATCAACTCCCAAGGTCAAGAAGGGAATGTCGGCCAAGAAGCCAAATCCAAGAGATGCTCCCATAAAGCCAAAATCAAAGTCATCTCAACGGCCGACATCAAGTTCAAAATCAAGTGTTGAGCCACCCATCAGATCGAAAAAGAAATGGGTTAAACCCAACTACAAATGGGTTCCAAAGGCTCACTCTCCCAAATCAACTAATGACTCTAATATTTCTTCATCTTCTGTTTGTGATAAACAGGATATGTCATGGGAGAGAGTATCGTGCAAGGATGACAAAGGTCGCCCCCGTTTCAAAATGGACTGGGTTCCAAAGACCAATTGATCCCGCTCTGTGTCGGAGCAGCTATGGAGGCATATCATCAGACTTCGGTTTGTTGGTAGTGGCTGTTCCTAGCACTTGATAGGGGACATCTCTGAACTGTACAACACTCAGAACTTTATTTGAGAGTATGTGTCCTTTGTGGGAAGGGAAGAAAGGAAGGGGTCACTCATGGGGATTGTGTTTAATGATGTGAAGAATTTTTGGATCTGTTCTGAGATTACGCGTGCTATTCTCAGACCTTCTGGATGCAAATTCAATCGGTGACTTACGGTTCGCGTTTTCTTCTCTATACTCTTGAGTTTTTCTTAACCTGATTCGCTTTAAAGACTAATTTTTGTTTTAGGATAGTTTAAATTTGTGCATTTACTTTCGTTTCTCTCTTATGCACAAATTTAGGGGGAGAAATAAAAACAAAACAAAAATTAGAAAATTTTAAAAATCCAAAAACATTAGAAAATCAGATAATCAAAAAAAATGTTGGTTATGAAATGTGCTGCTTGAGGGAGATGTTCTAAGAAGTGATATGATTATGTGATAACAGGCAACCTGAGTCTGCATAACGTACCCAAAGTTGAAGGGTCTATGCTCTGGTTTGATGCGTCGGTAGGCACAAATTTTTTTTAAATGGACTTGACTAGGGAGAGTTGAACTTAGGAAATTTATAGACTTGACAAATCTTGACCTAGTTAGATCCGTTCAGCCTGACAATACGACGCTCAGATAGGTTGAGCAGGGAGATATATATGGGAATCTACTCGTCACAATAATTAAACCCGTACTTGGAACCGTGGCTTAACTTTTCCTCGATGTGCGGATTCTGTCCTTAATCCCGGTTGGATGGGGCGACTGGTAAATTCCGATAAATTAGGTCTGTAGAATATCATTTTCTTTCTTTCCGTCTGTTAGTCATATGTTGTCTCCTTTGTGTGACTTCCAGTCCGACCTGGTACACAACATATGCAACTCTATTTCTCTGCAGGTTATATATGTGAAAGACTTCTTATCTGTTAGCCATATGATGTCTCCTCTGCGCGACTTCTAATCCGACCTGGTACACAGCATATGCAACCTTCTACTTCTCAACCCCTCTGAAGAAATAAGTAATAAGTAATAGAATTCTGAATCTATCCTCTCTCTGAATGGTTGTCTGCTCACCCGGTGTAAGGAGTCCTCTAGAAGTTCTTGATGGCTAGGGCATATCAGGAAGCGGGAAACACGTTCTAGTACACTTAAAATTGAACACATACAGATTGTCTATAGATCTCGCTGCTCAATTTAGGCGGATAACAATATCCCTGGTCGTCGTCAGATGAATGGTCCTTAAGATATAGTATCTAAGAAATTAGGATCAGATATAATTTTTAGGAACTTAAGTTCACCTGTCTTGTAACAAATAGTATGTCCTAAATTTGTCACAATTTTTCGTGTTTAAGTGGACAACAATACCGACGATCGATCAGACAAAGAAGTGAATATGAAAGGTACCGATAAGTGGATAAAAGCTGTCTAGAAACTTTGATCCCAAATCTCTCTTAAAGTTAGATATCATTTTTATTTTTGTTAAATTTGTCATAGTTTCTTCTAATTTAAATATTAGGGGAGAATTAAAAATTAAAAAAAATCAGAAAAATTCACAAATCAAAAAAAAAATCAAAGAAAAATCAGAAAAATTTAAAAATCCAAAAATAGTGTTATTTCTGTTTTATTTCTTGTTCAGAAAAATCAGAAAATCCAAAAATATTTTTATTTTTGTTTTAATTTTTTTTCAGATAATATCAAAAATCCAAAAATATTTTTTGTGTGCTAATTTTTTTTAGTTTTGTTTTGTCTTGAAAAGTAATTTCAGACGTAGATGAGACTTGTGGAGACTGTATCGAGATTTTTGAGCCAAAGCTTCATCCGTGATCATCGAAGAATTCGCATTCGAAGGAGCAAAAAATGAAGATTATTCTGTCGACATTCAATCTGTCAACCCCAGAAGCAAGGTGAAGCTGAAATTGAAGATTATGTGACGGATTACATTGAAGCCTCCTCAATCAGTCTGCTGCTATCTAAAACCTGCTGAAGTGATCCAGAAGATTATTTCTCTCTGATGTTCTCCCGGAAGATTCTCAAGCTGAAAGAGCTATCTTTCAAGAATCATTTCAAGAAGCCTCCTCACCCAACGTGCGTTCAATGTCAAATTTTGAAGAAAAACCCAACCGCTCAAGATGAAGTCATTCATTGAAGATTCATCAAGTTCATCTTGAAGCTGTGAAGAATTTGAAGATTAATGCTGAAGCTAAGCTCCCAATGAAGATTAAAAAGAAAAAGCTAGCTACTTTTTAGGGGGAGCTTGTTGGGTCAATTAGAAAAGAAAGTTATAAACCAAGGGGGAGATTGTTGGGTCAAAATATGGTTTATACTTTGCTTTTCTAGGAAAATATATTTTTATGTAATGTTGTATGTGTTTGTGGTTTGTGTGTACGGCCGTACACATGTGTATGGCCGGAGGTCCATATAAATAGAGGAGTGCATGTGGGTGTACGGTGGAGAAAAAGAAAAGAGAGAAGGCTAGAGAAGAGAGAGAAAGTTAGGGAGAAGAAGTGTGTGTGAGAGAATCTATTGTAAGGAGCATCATTCATATTGAATACATCATTAGATTCTTAATCTTCTTCTTCTCCTTCTCTTCTATATTTATCTGACATCATCCAATTGATTGGGATTCCGCACCATCAATTGGATCTGATTGATACACAAGCAATTTTGGGGACTTACAGAACCCCATACAAATAATGGCGCCATATCTTGAGGGTGAGCACTACTGCCCCCAACTCCAAATCGTGGGTGGGATACTTCGTCTCAAGAGGCTTCAGTTGCCTCGATGTGTATGCTATCACATGCCCTCTCTGCATAAGCACCGCACCTAACCCTGATATGGACACGTCATAGTACACCACAAAATCCTCCATTCCCTCCGGAAGGGCTAACACCGGGGCTTCGCATAATCTCTGGCGAAGAGTCTCAAACGAGGTCTGCTGCTCGGTACCCCAAGAAAAAGCAACGCCCTTTCGGGTCAATCTGGTAAGGGGTATGGCAATCTTGGAGAAATCCCTGATAAATCTCCGATATCAGCCGTCCAACCCCAGAAAACTCCTGATCTCAGTGGGGGATCTCGGCACCTCCCAACTCATAACAGCCTCAATCTTAGCCAAATTGACCAATATCCCATTCTGATTAACAATATGTCCCAAAAATTGGACCTCTCGTAACCAGAAATCACACTTGGAGAATTTGGCATAAAGCCTCTCCAATCTTAATACCCCAAGAATCTCCCTCAAATGCTCCTCATGTTGTTCCCTGGACCTCGAATACCCCAGAATATCATCGATGAACACGATCACCGATCGATCCAACATCGGCATGCATACTCGATTCATGAGATCCATGAACGCTGCTGGTGCATTGGTGAGCCCGAAAGGTGTCACCACGAACTCGTAATGCCCATAACGAGTCCTAAACGTCTTCTTCTGGATATCCTCATCCCACACCCTCATCTGGTGATATCCCGACCTCAAGTCTATCTTAGAGAACCAAGAAGCTCCCTGTAACTGATCGAACAAATCATCGATCCTCGGAAGTGGGTAACGGTTCTTGACCGTCAATTTGTTCAACTCCCGGTAATCAATGTACATCCGGTGCGAACCATCCTTTTTCTTGACAAAAAGGATCGGCGCTCCCCACGGCGAGCTACTCGGTCGAATGAATCCATTCCCCAACAGCTCCTGAAGCTGCGAGGATAACTCCTACATCTCTGGTGGCGCAAGGCGATAGGGTGCCTTGGCAATAGGCGCCGCACCTAGAACCAAATCGATGCGAAAACTATGCATGCCTGTTAGGAGGCACGCCTGGTAACTCCTCGGGGAAAACATTCGGAAACTCTCGCACTATAGGAACCTCACTGACCGAGCTCCGCCTCTCTGCGGCAGCTCGTGTATCCATCACATAGGCTACAAATCCTCTACATCCCTGCACTAGCTGGGTGCACTCGGCCTTCCGGTGGCCGATCTGGTTGCAACGAAAGCAAACCAAGAATCCTTTGGGGAAATCCTTTGTCATATGCCCCTCCTTGCCGCATTTGTAGTAGATCCCCACACGGCAAGAACCCTCGTGACTCTTGTCACACTTGCCACAAGTGCGGCCCTTCTGGCCCCCAACTCTGGAATCAAAGGGCTTAGCCCGCTTCGTCACCGGCTGCGACTGCACCGGCCTCCGGTCCCTCCCCCGGGACTCCTCCTCATCCTCCCTGGTCTGTAACTCAAGCTCAATCTCCCTCTTCTTGGCATTAGCCTGAAGGTCGGTCAATGTACGGTATGACGAGTTCGCCACGAACTCTCATAATTCCCTCCTCAGTATGCTCAGATATCGGCTCACACATGCCTGCTCAGTAGACACGTGTTCAGGGCAAAACATCACCCTCTCATGGAACATCCTCGAGATCTCAATCACTGACTCTGTCTTCTGGTGTGTACAATCATGTCGGTGCCTTGCTGCAATCCTCGAAACTACCTGAAACACATAACACATAACACAGTAAGCATAAAAGCTTAGTCAGTTCCCCAAAATACCACACACACCACAATAGCCATTCAAGAATATAACTCAGTTAGACCCTCTGGTCGATGTGTCTCAGTGGGACCCTCTGGTCTCACAACTCATATGGACCCTCCGGTCCCTCAACTCAGCGTTACAATATAATACTCATAAAGCATAACACAAGTAAATAGTAGGATATCTCATTACACAGTTCATGCACATAAATAGCAGGATATCTCATTACACAGTTCCCACACCCTGGCGGAGTGGGAAGGATTTTGGCGATAGGCCACTAGGAAGCCATAGCTGATCCTACGATAGTTACTAGTACGTTTCTCCTCGATAATTCATATGCGTGTATACTATTCGATAGTGGAGCAGAGAGAAGTTTCGTAAGACAAAAATTTGTTCACTTACTTAAACAAAAACCACATGCACTAGAGGAATCATTCACTGTAGAAATGACAAACGGGAAAACGAAAATTACTAACTGCATATACTTAGGTTGTACTCTAACTCTAGATGATCATTCTTTCCAAATAGACCTCATGTCGATCTTAATTAAAAGTTTCGGCGTCATAATCGGCATGGATTGGCTAAGTCATCTTTGCGCCGACATCATGCGCTTTGAGAAAGCAGTTCGTCTTAACCTCCCTAACAACGAAACTATAGTTATCTATGGCGACAAATCTAGTACGAACCTCCGCATCGATCATTTTGTGTATACAAGATCAAAAGTGCTTACGAAAGGAATATCATGCATTCCTTGCTCACATCGTCGATACGAGTCAAGAAGTGAAAGACATTCATAACATTCCAGAAGTACGCGACTTTCCCGACATCTTTCCAGAAGAACTATCGGGATTACCACCGCAACGCCAAGTCGAGTTCATAATCGACTTAGTGCCAGGGGATACTCCAGTAGCCAAATCTCCTTATCGTCTGGCACCAGCAGAGATGCAGGGACTTTCCAGTCAGCTTAACGAACTTCTCAAGAAGGGATTCATTAGGCCAAGCTTCTCACCATGGGGAGCACCGGTCTTGTTTGTCAAGAAGCAAGACTGATCGTTTCGTATGTGCATCGACTACAGGGAACTCAACAAGCTTACCGTTAAAAATCGTTATCCTCTACCCTGCATTGACGACTTATTTGATCAACTTCAAGGAGAAAACTACTTCTCGAAGATAGATCTACAATCCGGGTATCACCAGTTATGAGTGTTAGAGAAGGATGTTCCCAAAACAGACTTCCGAACTCGTTATGGACACTACGAGTTTGTAGTGATGTCGTTCGGATTAACCAACACACCAGCTGTATTCATGGATCTAATGAATAGGGTGTGTCGTCCTTACTTGGATCAGTTCGTCATTGTCTTCATCAATGACATACTTATCTACTCTCAAAGTAATGAGGAGCATAGTCAGCACCTATGAAGAGTCTTAGAAACATTACGATCGAAAAAACTCTATGCGAAGTTCTCTAAGTGTGAGTTTTGGATTCAAAGATTCGAATTCTTGGGCCATGTTGTTAGTGAAGAGGGAATTCATGTGGACCCTTCCAAAATCAAGACCATTGAGAACCAGTCAGCACCGAAGACACCTACAAAAATTTGTCAATTTCTAGGCCACACTGGCTACTATCGCAGGTTCATACAGAACTTCTCTAGCATCACTAAACCGCTTACTACACTGACCCAGAAAAGCGTGGCCTTTGACTGGGAAGAGAAACAAGAGAAGGCGTTCCAAACGCTGAAGTGAGCCTTATGCACTTCACCAATACTATCCCTCCCAGAAGGAATAGAAGACTTCGTAGTCTAATGCGATGCATCCAACCAAGGACTCGGATGTGTTCTGATGCAATGAGGTAAGGTCATTGCATATGCCTCAAGACAGCTTAAGACACACGAGTTCAACTACACCACGCATGATCTTGAGTTAGGAGTAGTTGTGTTTGCTCTAAAGATGTGGAGACACTATCTGTACGGTACGAAGAGCACTATCTTTACAGACCACAAAAGCCTTCAACACATCTTTGATCAGAAGAAGCTCTACATGATACAACAACAGTGGGTCGAGCTACTCAATGACAACGGATGTGAAATTCGTTATCATCCCGGCAAGGCCAACGTAGTAGCTGACGCCCTAAGTCGGAAAGAATACTCTAGTCGTAGAGTCAAATCATTGACTATGACTATCCATTCACACTTTTCCACACAAATTAAGGAGGCTCAGCTCAATGCTTTGAAACCTGAAAATGTGGCAGGTGAATCCTTGAGAGGGATGGATAAGAACTTGGAAATCAAGGGTGGCGGAGCCTTATATCTCATGCACCGAATCTGGACACCGAAACATGGTGGCTTCAGAGACGTGGTCATGACCAAGGCGCATAACACTCGATATTCCGTTCACCCAGGTTCAGGTAAGATGTATTTGGATCATAAAAATTTATACTGGTGGCCTAACATGAAAGTAGAGATTGCTACCTTCGTGAGTAAATGCCTTACTTGCGCAAAGGTTAAGGTCGAATATCAGAAACCATCAGGTTTACTTCAGCAACCGAAGATACCAAAATGGAAATGGGAGCGGATTACTATGGACTTCATAACCAAGTTGCCTAAGACAACAGTTGGACTTGATACCATTTGGGTCATCGTCAACAGATGAACCAAATCCGCACATTTCCTACCAATCAAAGAGACTGACAAGATGGAGAAACTAACAAGAACATACATTAGGGAGATCGTACGACTTCATGGTGTTCCCATATCCATTATCTCCGATAGAGATAGTAGATTCACTTCGAGGTCCTGGCAGTCGCCAGAAATTTCCCTTGGAACGATGTTGGACATGAGTACAGCCTACCATCCACAGACCGATGGAAAAAGTGAGAGAACGATACAAACACTGGAAGATATGCTAAGAGCCTGTGTGATCGACTTTGGGAAGGCATGGGATACTCATTTACCTCTTGTCGAATATTCCTACAACAATAGTTACCACACGAGCATAAAGGCTGCTCCATTCGAAGCCCTCTATGGCCGAAAGTGCAGATCCCCTCTGTGCTGGGCTGAGGTGGGTGACACCCAGTTAGCTAAAGGACGAGTTCCTGACAGCACTCTCACAGGTCCGGAAATCATACGGGAAACAACAGAGAAGATCGTTCAGATTCGAGAACGATTGAAAGCCTCTAGAGACCGTCAGAAAAGCTACGCAGACAAGCGAAGGAAACCTTTAGAATCCCAAGTGGGAGACCGCATTCTTTTGAAAGTCTCACCCTGGAAGGGCTTGATACGCTTCGGAAAGCGTGGAAAGCTAAATCCAAGATACGTAGGGCCTTTCGAGATTCTTGCCAGAATCGTCCCTGTAGCTTACAAACTCAATCTATCGCGTGAACTCAGTAACGTACATTCTACTTTCCACGTCTCCAACTAGAAAAAGTGTTTATCCTACGAGACTCTTGTAATCCCACTCGACGAGATCGAGATCAAAGAGAGCCTTAACTTCGTGGAAGAACCTGTAGAGATCATGGACCGAGAGGTCAAGCAAACAAAACAAAATCGTATCCAGATAGGAAGGTCCGTTGGAACACCAAGAGAGGACCTGAATTCACTTGGAAGCGCGACGATCATATGAAATTGAAATATCCTCATCTTTTTACTTAGTTATTTATAACTACTTATTTGCTTAAACTCTAATTTCGGGACGAAATTCCCTCTAACTGGGGGATGATGTGACAACTCGAAATTCCTATCTTATAACAAACCCTGCATTCAATCAAAGTCACACTTTCTTTTGCTAAATTTTAGCAGTTTTGGAGTCAGTTTGGGAGTTTTGATCTTAAATACATCAGAGGTAATTATAGGAAGTATACTCTAGAGTTAATTGTACAACACTTAAGTCTCAAAACTCCAAGAGTTTGGAGTTTACGGCCATAAGATGGAGTTTACGGCCGTAAACTCTAAGGTATAAATATGACACTTAGTCATTTTAGTCATTTTTACCATTTTCAAGCCTAGAACTCATTCTCTCTCAAGTATCATCCGAATTTCTCACTAGATCTTCAACTTTGTAAGTGATTTTTTCCTTGATTAGTTGATATTCTTCAATATCTAGTGTTTGTACATGATTTCATCCATGAAATCTCTTCATTTGATAGATCTTCAAGTGTTCTTCATTTCACCAAGAACACACACTAGTGTTCTTGAGCCTTAAGCACCCTTACAAACTTCTATATTGTAAGTACTCTTGTCTTAGCTTGTTCTATACATAAACCAACTAGTTTACATCTAGAAATCAGCAAGAAAACATAATCAAAAGGGAGTTTACTGCCAAGGAACCTCCTTGGGCCGTAAACTCTATTTAAGAGTGCAAATGAGCCCTAACCCCTTCCAAATCCTTGGGACCAAGTCTAGAACACTTCTAACATGAACTAAGGACCTTAAAATTTGATTTGGTACAAGATACCATGAGTTTACGGTCGTAAATTCATGGAGAAATGGTCCTTAGGCCGTAAACACTAGTTAGTGGTGCAATGGTGCCACCATTACTTCCTAAGGCTTAGACTTGATCATACAACACTTCCTATTGACTTAAAAGACCTTATAACACAACTTGGTACTTAATACCATGAGTTTACGGCCGTAAACTCATGGGGAAATTACCCCTTGGCCGTAAACTCATGTGGTTCTTACCATAAACTCCCAAGAGAAGCCCTACATCCCTTATGTGGAACCCTATGTGGTTTAACACTTCAGCACAAGTGTTTCCTAGTCCCTAAGGTTGTTCCATTACATAATTAGTTGTTATAAGCACTAGTTGTAAGCATATATGTGTCATTATATGTTAAATAGGATTCGTGTGTGCTCAAGTCCTCACTTGACACTTAGCATCATTTACCGATCTTACATTCGCATCGCTCACTTTAGGTGAGTTCATACCCCTTAACTCGTCTTCTAAATGATTTTAAATGCTTTTATGGGGGGATACAAGTAGAAACCATGCTAGTTATAAGATCAATCACATGTGATTTATAACTGTGTTTCAAACAAGGATTTCATATGCTTCAAACTGTGTTTCAAAACAAACTACTTTTAAATCCTTTTATAAACTGACGTCAAGTCATTATTTATTTATTATTCAAAACTCTTTAAATGTATTACAAACATTTTCATCAAACTTATACAAACATTTACATTGTTCAATTAAAAATATTGACACTAAATACTTATGAACTCACCAGCTTAAATGCTGATCTACGCTTTCAAAATAACTTGTATTCTCAGGTCACTAGTAGACAGGTACCGATGACCAGGTTTTGAGAAGACGAAGCATCTTCAAGACTTGTCTTTTATTTTGATTATTCATTTTTGGTGTCTTATTACTATTAAAGAGCACACTTGTATGAAATTATACTATTAATGCAATGGATGATGTTGTTTCTTATTTACTACTTTGCATTGTTATGATACTGTACATGACATCCTCCGCCCTAGAACGTTTCTGCCGTTCTTGGTTTTGGGGTGTGACAGATTGGTATCAGAGCATTGTTTATAGTGAATCGAGTATATCAACCAATTAAAAGATATACAAACTATAAACACAACGGGATTAAAATACTCTAACCAAGAGTTTATATTTTTAAGTACTAAATTACTTAACAAGAAGTATACATAATTACATACCTACATACTTACTATAGATCAATACCATACTAGAACATAACAAAAGTATTACGATTGTTGAACATCACAAGTGAGCTCAGGGATGTATGGTCAGTTCTGGGAGTGACATAGCCTGATCAACTATGTTGGTCCGAGAAGTGATTAGCATATGCCGAGAATGGTTGTGATGTATCAACAAGTCTAAGAACTTACCAACACAACTACAATGAGAACATTAGAACATAACATACAATTAAAATACTATAAGAGTATTTTGTTTTACCATAATTACTTATTTAAGAACTAAACAGGTCTTCATTAGTATGTCAATAGTTGCTGACTGGAGACACTACGGTTATATTGTAACTATGGCGGCATAGACTTAGAATCTGTGATCTTTTCTTTACTTTATGTTCCTTGTTTGGTTGTGGACATAGGGTTAGGATCACATATTCGAAGGTATATCTTGTTTTGATTACATATGATTGGTATGCACTACGCATGTGTTGGAGTAACTAATAAGGATCATCTTATAATTATCATAGTTAGTACGTCAATTAACTAATTCTTTTACCCCTACTTCTCGCGTAGATATCATGGTTGGATTCCATATCCCCGGAGACCCGTACTTCCCAAATCAGGGCAATGTTGGATGGCTAGATGAAGAGCCAGAAGATGACCATCCAGTCCCTTTGGATGATCACCTCGTAGAAGGCTTTTCGGATGGTTCTGACTCTAAACCAGAAGTCAACAACCTACCTCAAGTAATTCAGAACCCAAATCTCAACCCCCCGACCTGCATTTCAAGGTCCCACACCCTTGTGGGCGACAAACTTGAATTGTTGGAGTGATGAGCAGGGTCAACCATTACCCTTCAATTGACACCGAAGCTTTTACAATCTCAGCGAAGGAGGCTCTGCTGACCGAGTCCTGCCCATTATGGTCCGCAGGATTGCTCGGAGTATTGAGCAAGGTGGAGCGGCTATCGACCGAGTCATGGAAATTGATGCTAACACTGGTGTTAACACGGTTCGCATTCGCCAACTCGAAGAAGCCATGGAAAGGACTAGAAGAACCAATGAGGCTCTGCAGCAACAGCTAGATGCATCCCGCGCTGAGGTTATAGAACTTCAAGTGCATCAAAGAGCTCATGAGCGACATCTCCAAGACGTAGTACGTCAACTGGCAGATCTGAGGGTTCGCCCGAGGAATACCCGTCGCCAGAAGAAGATGTCTGACTCATCTTTTCTTTTGGTTTAAGGAATAGCCTTTAGTATCGGTGCTCTATGAAGCACTTTTCTGTAAAATATTCCTGTCACTCAAGTACTTTAACTAGACTTCTAAGCTGTCAAAGTTTTGCTACTTCTGATATGATGTAAGACCTACTCTTAGGTCAATTTTTTCCTCAAACTTATTACATCCTTAATATCAATGATATTGGCAGTCAGCTAATCTTTTGTAGAAATATTTGTTCAAATACATTCACTCTTGTGATTCTAAAACTCTATGGAACCCATACTCTTATCTAAGTTGTTGAACTATGGCGATTTAGTTCATGGGACTCATTCATTTACTTCACTATTGAATTCTTATCATTGTACTCATCTTTTAAACTTATAGTTGAAAGATGCCTCCTCGTAAGTCAGCAAGGCGTAATCCTCCGATTATTCCAACTCAAACACCAACTCCTCCCAATTACATATGGTAGCTCTCAATGTTGCAGTAGCTGCGGCTGTTGCTACAGCCATGGCATAATATCACAACAACCAGGGAACTAGTGGAGGTGGAACAGTCGTTCATTCCACGCAAGGTGACGTCGTCGTGTGCTCGCGAGAGTGCACTTATAAAGACTTCACCAACTATAAACCTCGAACCTTCAATGGGATCGGTGGAGTCATTGCGTTGTCGCAATGGTTCGAAAAGACGGAATCGATCTTTGAGATTTGTTCCTGTACTTAAGGAAGCAAAGTAAAATTTGTTGCATGCACCTTCAGTGATAGAGCCATGACGTGGTGGAATAGCCATGTCAAGTCACTAACTTTAATAGTGGCAAGTGCTATGGGATGGGAAGCTCTTAAAGGGTTGATGATTGAAGAATATTGCCTGAGGGGCGAGGATCAGAAAATGGAACAGGAACTCTGGAGTATGACCATGAAAGGTTCCAACATAGTGGTGTACACTACCAGGTTCAGCGATCTGGTGGCGCTATGTCCCAATATGGTTCCCACTGAGGGGAAGAAGATTAAGAGGTACATTTGGGGGCTAATGCCTCCATTTCAGGGGAATGTCTTAGCGTCAAACCCCACTACTTTCGATAGTGCCAAGAGATTGGCACAGCGACTCATTGATCACGGAGTCTCTACCCCGACAACGACAACAACCCTGGCTATCCCAGAATCCTCCAAAGCCGCTGACAATAAGAGGAAGTTATGGGATAACAACAACGGCAAATCAGCGCAGAGCTCTGCCAAGAAGCAGCAAGTGGTGGCTGTTAATTCTGTGATTGTACCTACTGCTACAGCGCTAAGGAATCCGTATACCGGAAATTTGCCCAAGTGCAACAAATTCACTTTCCATCATAATGGTTCCTGCCGGGAAATGCAGTGCGCTAACTACACCAGGAAAGGGCACACTACCCGATTCTGTAAGGCTCCGGCGAGGCCAATTAACCAAGTCCTTGGCATTGCCGTGGGCCAGGCTTGCTACGGTTGTGGCGTGGTTGGTCATTTCAAGAGAGAGTGCCCGAAGGCAGGGAATGCTGGCGGAGTGGAAAGGATTCTGGCGATAGGCCACGAGGAAGTCGTAGCTGATTCTACGATAGTTACTGGTACGTTTCTCCTCGATATTTCATATGCATGTATACTATTCGATAGTGGAGCAGAGAGAAGTTTCGTTAGCCAGAAATTTGTTCACTTACCTAAACAAAAACCACGTGCACTATATGAATCATTCACTGTAGAAATGGAAAATGAAAAAACGGAAAGTACTAACTGCATATACTTAGGTTGTACTCTAACTCTAGATGGTCATTCTTTCCAAATAGACCTCATGCCGGTCTCAATTAAAAGTTTCGGCATCATAATCAGCATGGATTGGTTAAGTCATCTTCGCACCGACATCATGTGCTTTGAGAAAGCAGTTCGTCTTAACCTCCCTAACAACGAAACTCTAGTTATCTACGACAACAAATCTAGTACCAACCTCCACATCATTTCTTGTATTCAAGCTCAAAAGTTCTTTACGAAAGGAATATCATGCATTCCTTGTTCACATCTTTGATACGAGTCAAGAAGTGAAAGACATTCAGAACATTCCAGAAGTACGCGACTTTCCCGACATCTTTCCAGAAGAACTATCGGCATTACCACCGCAACGCCAAGTCGAGTTCAGAATCGACTTAGTGTCAGGGACTACTCCAGTAGCCAAATCTCCTTATCGTCTGGCACCAGCAGAGATGCAGGAACTTTCCAGTCAGCCTAACGAACTTCTCAAGAAGGGTTTCATTAGGCCAAGCTTCTCACCATGGGGAGCACTGGTCTTGTTCGTCAAGAAGAAAGACGGATCGTTTCGTATGTGCATCGACTACAGGGAACTCAACAAGCTTACCGTTAAAAATCGTTATCCTCTACCCTGCATTGACGACTTATTTGATCAACTTCAAGAAGCAAACTACTTCTTTAAGATAGATCAACGATCCGGGTATCACCAGTAACGAGTGTTAGAGGAGGATGTTCCCAAGACAGCCTTCCGAACTCGTTATGGACACTACGAGTTCGTAGTGATGCCGTTCGGATTAACCAATGCACCAGCTGTATTCATGGATCTAATGAATAGGGTGTGTCATCCTTACTTGTATCAGTTCGTCATTTTCTTCATGGATGACATGCGTATCTACTCTCGAAGTAAGGGGGAGCATAGTCAGCACCTACAAAGAGTCTTCGAAACATTACGATCGGAAAAACTCTATGCGAAGTTCTCTAAGTGCGAGTTTTGGATTCGAAGAGTCGAATTCTTGAGCCACATTGTTAGTGAAGAGGGAATGCACATGGACACTTCCAAAATCAAGTCCATTAAGAACCGGTCAGCACCGAAGACACCTACAGAAATTCATCAATTTCTAGGTTTCTATGGTTGAAAGTGCAGATCCCCTCTGTGTTGGACTGAGGTGGGTGACACCCGGTTAACTAAAGGACGAGTTCTTGAAAGCATTCTCACAGGTCCGGAAATCATACGGGAAACGACAGAGAAGATCATTCAGATTCGTGAACTATTGAAAGCCTCTAGAGACCGTCAGAAAAGCTATCCAGGCAAGCGAAGGAAACCTTTGGAATTCCAGGTGGGAGACTGCGTTCTTTTGAAAGTCTCACCCTGGAAGGGCTTGATACGCTTCGGAAATCGTGGAAAGCTAAATCCATGATAAGTAGGGCCTTTCGAGATTCTTGCCAGAATCGGCCCTGTAGCTTACAAACTCAATCTACCGCGTGAACTCAGTAACGTAAATTCTACTTTCCACGTCTCGAACTTGAAAAAGTGTCTGTCCTACGAGACTCTTGTAATCCCACTCGACGAGCTCGAGATCAACGAGAGCCTCAACTTCGTGGAAGAACCTGTAGAGATCATGGACCGAGTGGTCAAGCAAACGAAACAAAGGCGTATCCCGATAGTGAAGGTTCGCTGGAACGCCAAGCGAGGACCTGAATTCACTTGGAAGCGCGACGATCATATGAAATTGAAATATCCTCATCTTTTTATTAGTTATTTATAACTACTTATTTACTTAAACTCTAATTTCGGGACAAAATTCCCTCTAACTGGGGGATGATGTGACAACTCGAAATTCCTATCTTATAACAAACCCTGCATTCAATCAAAGTTAAACTGTCTTTAGCTAAATTTTAGCAGTTTTGGAGTCAGTTTGGGTGTTTTGATCTTAAATACATCAGAGGTAATTATAGGAAGTATACTCTAGAGTTAATTGTACAACACTTAAGTCTCAAAACTCCAAGAGTTTGGAGTTTACGGCCATAACATGGAGTTTGCGACCGTAAACTCTAAGGTATAAATATGACACTTAGTCATTTTAGTCATTTTTACCATTTTCAAGCCTATAACTCATTCTCTCTCAAGTATCATCCGAATTTCTCACTAGATCTTCAACTTTGTAAGTGATTCTTTCCTTGATTAGTTGATATTCTTCAATATCTAGTGTTTGTACATGATTTCATCCATGAAATCTCTTTATTTGATAGATCTTCAAGTGTTCTTCATTGCACCAAGAACACACACTAGTGTTCTTGAGCCTTAAGCACCCTTACAAGCTTCTATATTGTAAATACTCTTGTCTTAGCTTGTTCTATACATAAACCAACTAGTTTACACCTAGAAATCAGCAAGAAAACATAATCAAAAGGGAGTTTACGTGCAAATGAGCCCTAACCCCTTCCAAAGCCTTGGGACCAAGTCTAGAACACTTCTAACATGAACTAAGGACCTTAAAATTTGATTTGGTACAAGATACCATGAGTTTACAGCTGTAAACTCATGGAAAAATGGTCCTTAGGCCGTAAACACTAGTTAGTGGTGCAATGGTGCCACCATTTCGTCCTAAGGCTTAGACTTGATCATAGAACACTTCATATTGATTTATAAGACCTTATCACACAACTTGGTACTTAATACCATGAGTTTACGGCTGTAAACTCATGGGGAAATTACCACTTGGTCATAAACTCATGTGGTTCTTACCATATGGGCTATAAACTCCCAAGAGAAGCCCTACACCCCTTATGTGCAACCCTATGTGGTTTAACACTTCAGCACAAGTGTTTCCTAGTCCCTAAGGTTGTTCCATTACATAATTAGTTGTTATAAGCACTAGTTGTAAGCATATATGTGTCATTATATGTTAAATAGGATCCGTGTGTGCTCATGTCCTCACTTGACACTTAGCATCCTTTACCGATCTTACATTCACATCACTCACTTCAGGTGAGTTCATACCCCTTAACGTATCTTTAATATGATTTTAAATGCTTTTATGGGGGGGGGGAATACAAGTAGAAAACATGCTAGTTATAAGATCAATCACATTGTGATTTATAATTGTGTTTCAAACGTGGATTTCATATGCTTCAAACTGTGTTTCAAAACAAACTACTTTTAAATCGTTTTATTAACTGACGTCAAGTCATTATTTATTTATTGTTCAAAACTCTTTAAATTTATTACAAACATTTTCATCAAACTTATACAAACATTTACATTGTTCAATTACAAACATTGACACTAAATACTTATGAACTCACCAGCTTAAATGCTGATCTACGCTTTCAAAATAACTTGTATTCTCAGGTCACCAATAGACAAGTACCGATGACCAGGTTTTGAGAAGACGAAGCATCTTCAAGACTCGTCTTTTATTTTGATTATTCATTTTTGGTGTCTTATTACTATTAAAGAACACACTTGTATGAAATTATACTATTAATGCAATGGATGGTGTTGTTG
The DNA here is from genome assembly GCF_002870075.4 of Lactuca sativa. Lineage (NCBI taxonomy): Eukaryota > Viridiplantae > Streptophyta > Magnoliopsida > Asterales > Asteraceae > Lactuca > Lactuca sativa. The sequence continues at coordinate 6,928,594 of NC_056629.2, forward strand.
CTTATTTACTACTTTGCATTGTTATGATATTGTACATGACGTCCTCCGCCCCAGAACATTTACGCCATTCTTGGTTTTGGGGTGTGACACCTTCTAACACCCAAAAGTCATGTAAAGGTCTGAACTTGGTGTTCATGCATGGTGTATTTTGCATAATATACCATAAAAACCCCAATGCCTCTTAGCTTCAAACCCAAAGGTTTACTTAACTAAAGCTTCATATTCTCGAATCTCTGGACCTAGAAGGGTCCAGATCTATAACACAAACTAGAAAGAGGGGTTTGAAGCATTCAAAACCCCAAAGATGAAGTGATTCAAGCCCTAACCCCAAAATGGAATCTACACGATAGAGAAGGAAAGGGTGTACCTCATGATGAAGCTCCTTGCTTGAATGACTCAGAACAACAACCCTCCTTGATCCCTCTTGCTGGAATTCTCCTCCTTCCTTGCAAAATCACACCAAAAAGCTTAAGATAGCTCTTCCTCTCACTCAACACACTCAAGCTCGCTAGGGTTCTCTCTTCTGGGACGGTAGCCGCTAATGAAGGCCATAAATGCCTTTAAATAGGGCTCAGGCCCAAAGATTTAGGGTTTCTGCCAACAGCACGGACTCGTCGAGTCGCCTCACCGACTCGTCGAGTCCATTCATTAATCCGAGTCATCAATCGTGATCATACTCGACGAGTTTAGGCGTCAACTCGTCGAGTCCCTCTTCTTAACTCAAAAGAAATACTTAAATTATGATACCTGGAAATCCGGATGTTACAGTCTTTTCACTCCCTTGGTACTTTTCCTTCCACGTGTCCCAAATTTATTTTGATGTCTTGCAGCTACGCACATAGTTGTAAACAACTGGAGGAAGAGCACCACGGAGTTCACGCATACATCTCTTCTCGTTTTTTTCTTCAGTTTCTCAGCTTGTTGAGAAACATCTTGATTGGCAGCAGCAGTTCCATTATTGTGTAACATAGTTGGAGAACGGACATCACCAATGATGCATTTCTAGAGATCTTCGCCGATTCAATTCAGTTAGTCTTCCATACGATCAGCCCATTGAACATAGTATTCTGGAATAAACATAGGATTTTTTGTTGATGAACTGAGAATATGAGAATAAAAGGTCATCATGTTCATATTGAAGTTAGCCATTGTTGTACGGACGAAATTTGTGAAAAGCTTCAGAAATTGAGATTTGTTTGACAAAACTTTCAGAAAACAGACACAAAACACTCGATTAAACAAACCGTAAGCAGAATCGAATCAATACAGAAGATCTATATTGATTCTCGAAATCAAAAGTACGAAATATTCTGAATCTAGAACTAGACTCAAAAAAATTTGAAATTGTGAGAAAATCATATTGCAACTGTATGAATCCTGCTCTGATACCAAATGTAGTTGGAATTAATCGAGTTTATGAAACAAAATCAGAGTACAGAAAGAATTATGAACACACGATGTAAATATGATCTGGATGGCTCGATTACACTTTTTCAAGATACAGAGAAAAATAGAGTACAAGTCAAAGACTCACAAAAGACTACTCTAACTCTAGTACCTATCCCATATTTATAGGGATGACAAAAGCGTACAAAAAGTGCATAAGGGTCTAAACAACAAAGCTTCGACACTAACAATGCCCTTATGTAAAAACAACAAAACTATCTTCGACACTAAGACATGACAAGGAATGCTTCGACACCTCACAATCAAATTCGACCCCTACTCATGGGAACAGGAAAACAGTGTGACTTGATAGCTTGGGTTAGAAATCTGACATGTAATTGATGATACCCAAAAATTGTTTTATTTCCTTTTGTTATTTCAATTCATCAGGAAAACGACACGACCCATTTGCAATATGTGGTTGAGGGTCGTATTTTCCATTTGAAATTTGCATAGTAAGGAATTCTAGAAGTAAGTCTATGTGGGACTTTTCATCGGGAGAAAATAGTATAATATCATCAATATAAATTGATGTATTTGCAAGAATTGACTCAAAAATTATGATCATGGCTTTTTGAAAATCCGAAGGTGCATTTTTTAAGCAAAACGGCATAACCTTCCATGAAAATGTTGGTTAGCAATACAGAATGTTGTATTAGGTCTGTCATCGGGATGAATTCCCAATTGCCTAAATCCAGATTTAAGATCAAATTTGGACATAACTTTAGCACCAAATAAGGACTAAAATAATGACTTCTTATGTGGGAGCGGGAATTTATCATCAGCCAAGGCAATTGAAAACCAATCTCAACTTTCCACACACCTGTTCCTTACGCTTGTTGACATAGAAAGCTTCACAGGCTCAAGAGAAAGTAGTGTGTTAACGAGAGTTTTTTCCCTATCAATACAAAATGCATTCCACCAATATATAATACAACATATGGAAAGATCTATGATTGTGGGAAAAATATAGAAGGGCCACACAAATACCAAAAATACAAAGATACATTACAAAGCACAAATAAATATACAGCTAACATCCCCCCGCAGTCATAACGGAAGGTCTTGAACGGACGTTCAGACTGGATCTAAAGTCAAGGAACAATGTGGAAGGAAGTCCTTTGGTGAAGATATCAGCATATTGAGACGAAGACGGGACATGAAGAAATCGAATCTGACCCATAGCGACTTTATCTCGCACAAAGTGAATATCTATCTTGTGACATCCCAAATTTTCACGGCCAGAAAAGACCAATTTTTTTATGCTTTATAAAAATCAGAGCACTTCTTTTAACAAAAACGTTGCGGAATTTGTTCCCAGAAAAACATGATAAATACGTTAATAAAACATTTTTGAAGAAACGTATTTATTTCATTTTAAAATGTTTGAGATGTCATCGTTAATATAGAAACATAAGCATAAACAGAACTTACAATTATTTACACTAGTGATCTACATGTCTTTAAATCTCTCAGTGTAATGTCACTTCATATCGTCACTTGTGATATAAATAAACTAAGTGAGTCAGGTTGGGAAACTTGGTGAGTACATAGGGTTTTCAACCCACAATAATATAATTATTATGTTTAAACAATCAGACTATCAACCCAATTACCCATCCCCATTATTTTCTTTACTCTTAAGGTTTTAACCTAAGAGTCATCTATCCTGCATTCGTTTATTCCGAAGTCCCTTACTTCCAGGGTTATAGGGCTGACACTAAATTCATAGCTGCCAACGTTCGTTCGTAAAGCACTAATTCCATAGCTGCTATAGTCTACTCATCGGGTACTAAATCCATAGCTACCTGTGTTTATCTAATATGTACTAAGTCCATAGCTACCAATTCCTAACAGGTACTAAATCCATAGCTACCAGCATCTAACTAATAGGTACTAAGTCCATAGCTACCAATTCCTAACAGGTACTAAATCCATAGCTACCAATGTCTAATATGTACTAAGTCCATAGCTACCGGTGTTCGTCCCATAGGCACTAAGTCTATAGCTGCCAATGTATACTCACATCATCTTCTATCTCTCATCATTCATCTACCCATCTCATACCCAACATATTTGTATATATAAAATACGTATACTGTTTAAATCCTTTAAAGCATGTATAAAACGTTCATCCAGCATAGACAGCAAGTATTCAGATAATATGCACACATAGCACGTAGTTTATATAAAATACTTCATATCTATGTGTAAGATGAATGTAACTATGCACTCACCTGAAAGGTGATGACTCAACACTCGGACAGCGCTTCGATACTTTCAAAACGATTTTCATTCGATAAAACCTAGTACCAGTACCACTAGGGTTTAGTCTAACGTTAACCGTGACTAATTAATTAGTCTGACTATTATTATTATTATATAAGCGTTAATAACACTCAATATAACTCATAATAATAGCCTAAATAATTATTTTAAGGACCTAATAACATTCCTACAATTATTTGAATGCTATATTAAAAATTACGTAAGTGTAGCACACTTACAGCGAATTTTATCGAAAACCGGAACTTAATTGGAGCAGCGTTTCGAAACCGAAAGACTCCTTTTTCTCGGGACTCCGGGAGCCTGGGGGCTTCCTTAGGGTGCTAGGGGATCACCTAGGCTTAGGGGAGGGTTAAAACCCTTAGAGAGAGAAAGAAATCTAGAGAGAGAAGGAAAATTGTGTGAAAAATGCGGATACCCTCGCCCCTTTTTATACCCTGCGAGGCCTCGGACTACACTGGGCGTAATCCTTGGCTACGCGGGGCATAACTTCGGATGGGGTTGCCAGATGGACTCTAGCTGTCTCGCACTCGGAAGGGATAAGACCGGAGGGTACGCTGGGCGTACCGAACTCGGACGTTGGGCGTAATGCGAAGCGAGGCGTGTCCAAATCCGAAGCGTTCACTGATCAGCGATGGACGGCCCACAACGCGCCACGTCATCAAGTCCTTATCAACCTTCGCGAATTTGATCCTAAACTTTAAAAATTCGTAACTTTCGCGTACAACCTCCGTTTTCAACGTTCTTTATATCCACGCAAAGGTGGGAACGTACTCTACAACTTTCCTTTAGACTTCGTCGGCTAATTTTGACTCGATTTTAAATTTTATATTATTAACAGGCCGGGATAGGATTGGTCCGTTAAATCCTCATAACTTCTTCATCCGACGTCCGTTTTTGCCCATCTTTTTCTTGTTACGCTACTCTTAACGAGATCTTCGATTCTCGTTCAGTTCGTGTCGTCTAAAAACCGCTCGATCTAATATTCGAATTTCGGGCTGTACACTACTCGTCCGAAACTTCGAAAAATCATAACTTCTTCATACAAAGTCAGATTTGGGCGTTCTTTTTATCGATGTTCTTAGTTTAACATATTCTATGACTTTCGTTTAGATCGCTAAGGCTAAATCTCGCTCTATCGTAAATTCACTATTTACGCTTCCCGGTGCCGTGCTGGTTTCGTCGCGAAACTTCGACGGGTCATAACTTCCTTGTGACATACTCTACAACTTGGTTAAGATTATTTATTCTAAAAAATCTTTTGTCGAAAAGTCGTTTTCGACCCCTATTGCCTCTAAATTGACGAGCTCGGATCTACGGGCGTTACAATTATCTCCCCCTTAGGATGACTACGTCCCGGAATCATCAACGAAACAGGGCTCGTATAATGACTCCATACGTCATATTTTCATCCTAGGTAATAATTATAACTTCTATATTTCTTCAAGTCTATCTCTTAGACTCATTGACTGTAAGCAGTACTCGATCGTGCACCTGCTCTCTACCTCAGGTTAGACTCCAAATTATGACTGTCAAGTCACAATCTCGATCCTTATTGGATACAAACTTGAGATGAGTTCTTTTATTATTACCATAGATCAATGTGTCATATTCTATTGACCTATCATCGTATGTTGCAACGCTTAGACTCAGGTCTTTTAGAGTTAAATTCTAAAACAGACTATGCCTTCCTTCATGTTCTAATGTGATATAATCACACTACCAACTTCTTTAACAACGAGCGCGATACTTCTATTGATCGCTTTGATTTCAATTGTTTGGTTAAAGTCGGACGCTACATCAAACTTGGTTCTCTGAACCACGTAACCTACTCATCGTAGTCGGACTCAATGTGATATGACCACTAGGGTTGGAATATCAACAATCTTCTTAGTCATTACCGAAACGATGGTAACAGCACACTTGAATAAAACGAAATCAATTACTAGCTTCTTGGTGACCTTGTGACTTTCCCTGATCCAAGTGTGAGTCCTGTGCTTCCGGTAGTATAGGCCTCTACTACCATTCACACCTACTCATACTCGTCCCAAGTATAGTCTCGTAATTTTCCAAGTCACCATACAAGAAAATCACATAACAATTTAACACACCAGATAACAAATTGAAGATTTTATTATTTCTTGAAACTATTACATAGGTGTTCAAGTTCACCCTGGACTATGCCACTAATGGGCTACATCATACGATATTATGGCTACTGCATAACTTGATCTTCGGATATAAAGTCCTCATCCTTGATTCCTCGCATGGTTCTCTGCTTCTTCGAGGATCATGTGAAATGCCCTTGGCCTTGGTGGCGTTTCTGGTCTTGCTGCTTTATTTTTCCTTGGGCAGTCTTTAAACATGTGCCCCTTGCCTCCACATCCATAGCATACTTTATCATTATGTGTGCAGTCCTTGGAATAGTGACCAGTCCTCCCACACTTATAACAAGTCACTTCTTCGTTGCACTTCCCACCATGCTTCTTCTTGCATTTATCACACCATCTCGCTTCACCTCCATCTCCTCCTCCAAGCTTTGAGAATTTGCTTTCTTTTTTGGACCTTGAACATCCTTCAAACTTCCGCTTCTCTCCTGCCTTATCTTTTTCTAGACCCTTTTCTCTTATTTGGGCCTCTACGTTCTTAGCTGCCCTAACAGCTGTTTTCAAGGTAGTTGCTATTTTGACCATTGGGCCAAAGTCAGTGGGCAGTCCGTTAGCAGACCTATCAATCTTGGAGAGTTCAGTAGGCACCAAGTAGGGGAATAGCTTCATCCTCTCGGTGAATACGGTGGCATACTCATCAACACTCATCTTCCCTTTCTTCAGGTTCTGAAACTCGTTGTTTAGGTCTATCAGATCTATCTCCGAGCAGTACTGCATTTTCAACTGTTCCAAGAGCTCCTCCCATGACATCCTTATGGCTTCTCCTCGTGGCATCGTATCTGCCAATAGCTTCCACCAGCTCAAGACTCCAGTTTTCAGTTGTCTTACGGCAAAGACAATCCTCTGTTTCTCGCTACAGTCACAGCTTTCAAACACCATTTCCATCTCGGAGATCCAATCCATAATCTCAACAGGCTTTGGGCTTCCTGAGAGACTTGGTGGTTTCGCACCCAAGAAATTTTTGTACATCCGCCCATCCTTGTTGTTTCTCCCTTCTGGTCCATCCCTTTTCTCACCTTGAGTCCCTACTTGACTCACTTGGCGGCTGTAGTTCCCTTCCTCAGATTGCTCGAGAACTGGCTCCGTCGGTTCAACATGTACGGTAGGTTCGTCCCTATTTTCGTGGAGCATCTGTCTCATTTCTTCCCTTTGTTCATCTAGCATAGCCCAAATCATGGCTTGAACTCCAGCCATGGTGACTGGCTCAGGTGCAACTTCTTCTACAACAGGTATTTGTTGAACCACTGGGGGTTGGTTTCTGTTCCCATTTTCATTCACGTTTCCGCTACAGGTTCTTGCCATCTTGATCTATACACTGAATAAGTTGAATCTATACCTTTACTTAGGATCGACGTTTAAATCATCCTTATCACTCCGAAATGTTTACATGCTAGTTCTAATATCGTAGTCGTACGTTTAGAATCCTAAACACATAAGGTTTTCAGATCCGGTCGACAACAGACCATAGATCCGATCAAACTATAGCATAACAAATCATTTAGCACATAAAAGCAATTTAGGCATCATTCCTAAAATAAGCTAGTGCTCACACCTCACAATCATCGCTTAGCATTGTAAGTTTAAGTCTAGAAATAAATCCATATTCCTAGTTCGCTTAAACTAATGCTCTGATACCAACTGTGACATCCCCAATTTTCACGGCCAGAAAAGACCAATTTTGTTTATGCTTTATAAAAATCAGAGTACTTCTTTTAACAAAAACGTTGCGGAATTTGTTCCAAGAAAAACATGATAAATACGTTAATAAAATATTTTCGAAGAAACGTATTTATTTAATTTTAAAATGTTTGAGATGTCATCGTTAATATAGAAACATAAGCATAAACAGAATTACAATTATTTACACTAGTGATCTACATGTCTTTAAATCTCTCAGTGTAATGTCACTTCATATCGTCACCTGTGGTATAAACAAACTGAGTGGGTCAGGTTGGGAAACCTGGTGAGTACATAGGGTTTTCAACCCACAATAATATAATTATTATGTTTAAACAATCAAACTATCAACCCAATTACCCATCCCCATTATCTTCTTTACTCTTAAGGTTTTAACCTAAGAGTCATCTATCTTGCATTCATTTATTCCGAAGTCCCTTACTTCCAGGGTTATAGGACTGGCACTAAATCCATAGTTGCCAACGTTCGTTCGTAAAGCACTAATTCCATAGTTGTTATAGTCTACTCATCGGGTACTAAAGCCATAGCTACCGGTGTTTATCTAATATGTACTAAGTCCATAGCTACCAATTCCTAACAGGTACTAAATCCATAGCTACCAGCATCTAACTAATAGGTACTAAGTCCATAGCTACCAATTCCTAACAGGTACTAAATCCATAGCTACCAACGTCTAACAGATACTAAGTCCATAACTACCGGTGTTCGTCCCATAGGCACTAAGTCTATAGCTGCCAATGTATACTCACATCATCTTCTATCTCTCATCATTCATCTACCCATCTCATACCCAACATATTCGTATATATAAAATACGTATACAGTTTACATCCTTTAAAACATGTATAAAACGTTCATCCAGCATAGACAGCAAGTATTCAGATAATATGCACACATAGCACGTAGTTTATATAAAATATTTCATATCTACGTGTAAGATGAATGTAACTATGCACTCACCTGAAAGGTGATGACTCAGCACTCGGACAACGCTTCGATACTTTCAAAACGATTTTCCTTCGATAAAACCTAGTACCAGTACCTCTAGGGTTTAGTCTAACGTTAACCGTGACTAATTAATTAGTCTGACTATTATTATTACTATATAAGCGTTAATAACACTCAATATAACTCATAATAATAGCCTAAATAATTATTTTAAGGACCTAAGAACATTCTTATAATTATTTGAATGCTATATTAAAAATTGCGTAAGCGTAGCACACTTACAGCGAATTTTATCGAAAACCGGAACTTAATTGGAGCAGCGTTTCGAAACCGAAAGACTACTTTTTCTCGGGAATCTGGGAGCCTCGGGGCTTCCTTAGGGTGCTAGGGGATCACCTAGGCTTAGGGGAGGGTTAAAACCCTTAGAGAGAGAAAGAAATCTAGAGAGAGAAGGAAAATTGTGTGAAAAATGCGGAGACCCTCGCCCCTTTTTATACCCTGCGAGGCCTCAGACTACGCTGGGCGTAATCCTTGGCTACGCGGGGCGTAACTTCGGATGGGGTTGCCAGATGGACTCTAGATGTCTCGCACTCGGAAGGGATAAGACCGGAGGGTACGCTTGGCGTACCGAACTCGGACGTTGGGCGTAATGCGAAGCGAGGCGTGTCCAAATCCGAAGCGTTCACTGATCAGCGATGGACGGCCCACAACGCGCCACGTCATCAAGTCCTTATCAGCCTTCGCAAATTTGATCCTAAACTTTAAAGATTCGTAACTTTCGCGTACAACCTCCGTTTTCAACGTTCTTTATATCCACACGAAGGTGGGAACGTACTCTACAACTTTCGTTTAGACTTTGTCGGCTAATTTTGACTCGATTTTAAATTTTATATTATTAACAGGCCTAGACAGGATTGGTCCGTTAAATCCTCATAACTTCTTCATCCGACGTCCGTTTTCGCCCATCTTTTTCTCGTTACGCTACTCTTAACGAGATCTTCGATTCTCGTTCAGGTCGTGTCGGCTAAAAACCGTTCGATCTAATATTCGAATTTCGGGTTGTACACTGCTAGTCCGAAACTTCGAAAAATCATAACTTCTTCATACGAAGTCAGATTTGGGCGTTCTTTTTATCGATGTTCTTAGTTTAACATATTCTACGACTTTCGTTTAGATCGCTAAGGCTAAATCTCGCTCTATCGTAAATTCACTATTTACGCTTCCCGGTGTCGTGTTGGTTCCGTCGCGAAACTTCGACGGGTCATAACTTCCTTGTGACATATTCTACAACTTGGTTAAGATTATTTATTCTAAAAAATCTTTTTGTCAAAAAGTCGTTTTCGACCCCTATTGCCTCTAAATTGACGAGCTCGGATCTACGGGCGTTACATATCTCTATATGTTTTGTGCGTTGATGCTGGACCGGATTGGTGGACAAATCAACGGCACTGACGTTATCACAATACACAAGTGTAGTAGAAGGGAGTGGGTAGTGAAGCTCGCGAAGCAAGTTACGCAACCAACAGGTCTCAGCAACAACATTTGCAACTCCCCGATACTCAGCTTCAGCACTGGATCTCGAAATGGTACCTTGTCTCTTAGACGACCAAGAGAGGAGGTTTTGACCCATAAAAACATAGTAGCCGAAAGTGGAGCGACGTGTGTTGGGGCAACCAGCCCAATCGGCATTTGAATAGGCAATAAGACCACGAGACAGAGATACATACAGTTGTAAACCGTGATCAAGAGTACCTCGAATATATCTTAAAACGCGCTTGAGAGCGGAGAAGTGAGGCTCTCGAGGATCATGCATGTAAAGACAAACCTGTTGAACTGCATAAGTGATGTCAAGTCTCGTGAATGTGAGGTACTGAAGAGCTCCTCCAAGGCTCCTGTAGAGAGTCGGATCAGTGACAGGAGGACCTGTGCCATCAAATTTAGCTGATGTGTCGGCGGGAGTGCGAGCTGGTTTGCAATTGAGCATCTTAGCCCGCTCAAGGATCTCGGTGGCATACTTCTGTTGTGATAAGAACATACCATGTTTGTCTCTAGTAACAGCAATACCTAGAAAATAGTTCAAGGTGCCTAGGTCAGTCATGGCAAACTCTGAACGAAGAGTGGTGATGACCTTATGTAAGAGAATGGAAGATGATGCAGTCAAAATGATATCATCAACATAAAGTAATAAATACGCAGTCTGAGCGCCCTGTCTATAGATGAACAAAGAGGAATCAGATTTGTTGTTAGTAAAGTCGAACCCTGTAATGAATTGAGCAAACCGATGATACCACACTCGTGGTGCTTGCTTGAGTCCATATATGGACTTCTGAAGTAAGCAAACATGATCCGGAAAAGATCGATCACAAAAGCCTGGGGGCTGATGCATGTAAACGGTCTCCTGTAAGTGACCATGTAGAAATGCATTTTTCACATCCAACTGGTGAACCGGCCAGTGGTGTGAAATAGCCAAACTAAGGACAGTTCGGATGGTAGCCGGTGTCACAACCGGGCTGAAAGTCTCATCACAATCAATGCCAACTCATTGACTGCGACCGTTGGCAACCAGTCGTGCCTTATACCAAGCGAGAGATCCATTTGCATTATGTTTCTTCTTAAAAAGCCAAATACAGTTAACGACATTTGCAGTGGGGGGCCGAGGCACAAGTACCCAAGTCCCATTAGAAATAAGTGCATTAAATTCTTCAGTCATAGCATTGTGCCAGTTTGGGTCTTGAAATGCTTGAGAGTAGTTTTTGGGAAGAGGAGATTGGGAGGGTTGGGTGTGAAGGTTTAATTTATCAATGGGCTTGAAGATTCCATGACGAGCATGGGTTTGCATATGATGAGTGCGAGTGGAGGTGGGAACAAAGGGTTGAGAGTGTGGTGGGGGGTTATTTTGGGTGAGAGAGGGTTAAGTGGAAGGAGAAGGAGAAGACGCCGAAGCAGACAAGGAGGGAGTGGAGTCGCTGTCACTTTCAAGGTGTTGGGTGGCGGTATCGACGGTGGTTGTGCTTGGGTCGGGATGATGAAGGGAAGGTTGAGAGGGAATGGTTGGATCGTTAAAACAGTTCCGTTGATATTCAATATTAAGGAAATCATAATTGGGAGACTGATGAGGGGTCATTGAGCCGAAAGGAAAGACTGATTCATCAAAAGCAACATGCCGGGAAATGATGATTTCTTTGGTATGAAGATCGAGACATCGATATCCTTTATGATTGGAAGGATAACCAAGGAAGATGCATGGAGTGGATCGGGGTTGGAGTTTGCTAGTGTTGTTGAGATGGGGGTAACAAAGACATCTGAAAACACGAAGGTGAGTATAGGAGGGGTGTTTCTGGAAGAGTTTGTGAAATGGAGTGTCATTTTTGAGAGTGATAGAGGGTAGAATATTTAAGAGATGGGCTGCCATATGAAGAGCTTCCACCCAATAAGTGGGTGGAAGATAGGCTTAGAATAACAGGGTTCGAAGTATACGTTCGGATTTACCATTTTGTTGGGACGTGTAGGGGCAAGAGAAGCGCGTGTGAATGCCATTAGTGGCACAAAGGTGGTGAAAGTGTTGGTTATCAAATTCTTTGCCATTATCGCATTGAAAAATTTAAATATCGGTTTTGAATTGGTTATTAACATATGCTCGAAAATGGAGAAATTTAGAGAAAACATCATATTTGTTTCGTAACGGATACACCCACACAAAATGAGAATACTGATCAAGAAAAATAACATAATATTTTATTCCACTATGACTTATTAGAGGGGAAGTCCAAACATTGGAATGAATGACATGAGAAGGAAAGTTAGCATCAGTTTGAGATAAATGAAACGACAAACGGACATGCTTTCCAAGTTGACAAGCATGACATAAGATACTAGGATCTTTGTTATTACAAGAGATAAACTTTTTTTATAGTAAATGGTTGAAGACTTGAGTGCCGGGATGACCAAGTCGTTGATGCCACGTGGAAGAACTAACACTGAGAAACACTTGAGGAAGTTGTTTTGAGAAGGGATAGAGGTCGCGCGTGCTGTCACATCGAATGAGGGTTTGTTTGGTGAGATAATCCTTCACAGAAAAACCAAACTCGTCAAATTCAATAAAACATTTATTGTCACGAGTCAATTTTCGAACAGAAATGATATTTTTAATAATTTGAGGTGTAATAAGGACATTTTTAAGACTTAGAGGACGAAAAGGATGTTGATAAAGAGAAGAGTTTCCGACATGAGTAACCGGAATGCGAGATCCGTCACCGACTATGACTGAAAAATTATTACAATTATTTTTAATGGAATTGAGTATACCTGAGTCGACATGAAGATGAGCAGTCACGCCGGTATCCATGTACCAATCTGCCGTTCCGGGGTCTTGAAGGTTCATAGTAGTGAAAGCTTGAGGGAGTGTTGTGGGCTGATCCGTAAAGTTTTGGGCCTGCTGCCAATTAAACGGCTGAAGCGGTTGAGGTCCAGCAAAAAATGCTTGTTGGGCTGTGTGCTGATTGGCCCAAATTGGTTGCTGTCTTGATTGGGTTTGCAAGGGAGTGGGCCAGCGAGCACCCTGATTAGGTGAAGGAAGGAGCCCAGATTGTTGGTCGGCTGGGATGAAAACCCAACGTCCGTTGGGATGAGGAGCTGCCGACGGAAACGAGAACGTGTCTCCATTATTGCGATGGCCATGTCTGCCTCTGCCACCATTCCGTCCTCGACCACCACCCCTATTTCGACCGCCACCACGATTATTGCCTCAGATGTTGCTGGAATTAGAAGATTGAGTTTGATGATTGGCGTTTAAAACGTGGTGAGATGATGAAGAATCCGTATGAGAGGCTTGGGGTATCCGATTTTGTTGATTTTGAAGTGTTTGTTCTTCAATGGAGAGCATAGATCGCATCTTCAGGAGTGTAGGGAATGGATTTCTGTGACGAATTGTAGTGGCGATGTGATCGAATTTTGATGACAAGCCGTTAAGAGCGTATGTGACGAGAGTGCGTTCGGGAACTTTGGAACCAATGTTGGTTAAGAGATCGGAGATGGTTTTGATGCGTGTGTAGTTTTCCATAACAGTGGAGTCACCTATAACAATGTTTCTGAGTTGATTCTCGAGTTTTATTGCGTTTGCTTCTTTGTTGTCACGAAAAAGGTCTTCAATGGCTTTCCACAATTGAGCGGCTGTCGCATCAGGTATCAATATGGTTTGAATGCAATGTTTTAAAAACCGGTTTATTAGTTGAACCGGTATGGTGACCGGTTCCCGGTTTAACCGGTTCGACCGTCGGGAGAACCGGTTTCTATATTTTTCATGTTTTTTTCTATTTTCATACACATACATACATATATAAATTATGTATTTGATTTTACAAGTTCAAACATTAAAAATACATATAAAAATAAGTTGTAGATAAATTCAAATACATTAAAATAACACATAATCATAAGTTTTAGTGTTTTACATCAATACATATACATCAAAAAGAAAATAAAGTATAATACAGAAACAACATATAGTTTTATATGAATACAAACACATCAAAAGTTTTTATAAAATTTAACATATATTTTTATTCAAAGAAAACTTAATAGATTTGAAAAAAATCACTAAAGTTTGTTATGTAAATGGTTATTTTTCATGTGGTTTTATTAGGTTTAACCGGTTCAACCGGTTTATTTTGACCGATTCAACCGGTTTTTTTTTTAAACCGGCCGGTTCAATCCGGTTCAGAAATCAATGTAAAACCGGTGATAGTTGAACCGCTCCCTCTCCCGGTTCCCGGTTCGACCGGCCGGTTCAAACCGGTTTTTAAAACATTGTTTGGATGAGAGGTTGAGAGAGAGTGCCAAATAGCCATTGTTTCACGATTGAATCAGCAGTACACCAATCTTGATCGGTTGGGTTATGATTGGTGCCATCGAGGTGACCGAAAACTTTATATGTAGTACAATGATTCTTGAAGAACTCACGCCATGCATCGTAGTTTAGTCTGTCAAGATCAAGGATCAAAGGAACATATGACTTGATGTTGGTGATTCCATACATCTTATCAAGGTGAGAAGCCATAGAATTGACTTAAGAGGAGAAGAACAGTAAACAGAGCAGGAAAAAAAAAAGGCGGCTAGGGTTGATTTAATGCCCTGATACCATGTTAACGAGAGTTTTTTCCCTGTCAATACAAAATGCATTCCACCAATATATAATACAACATATAGAAAGATCTATGATTGTGGGCAAAATATAGAAGGGCCACACAAATACCAAAAATACAAAGATACATTACAAAGCACAAATAAATATACAGCTAACATAGTGGATTTAATTACTCCTTGATCAACAAGTTGTATGCATTCTTGAATAGAAAGATGATAATGATTTGGTTCATCTGACTTTCGTAGGGTTGATATCCTCATTTTTTTTAAATGGAAAGGAAACAAAAAAAAATGTAGGATTTAACCATAAAGGAGAGGAATTATTTGTGAGATAACCTATATGCATGGGATGAAGCACAAGTTATGGGAATGATTTCTTGTTTAATAGTTTCTTACGTAACGGATGAAGCCATGCAAACATGTTGCATTCTACTGTATGGGTTAAATAAACTTTTATAATGAATACCTGAATATAGAAACTTCATATATGGCATCTTGAGAATAAGATTAAATCCAATAAGAATGTCCTTTGTAGGAGAGCTGGATCCCAAAAATCTATGTTGCAAGACACATTTAAGGAAAAAGAGGACATTTATTGGAATACTAACCTTATCAATCACAAAAGTGTGGTCATTAGCAGCAAAAAATTGTTGATAGTGTGGTTTCCAATATAGCTTGAAGGAAGAATATTTGGATCATTATAGAAAAACCGAGGAAGCAGTATCAAAGAAGGCAATAACTAGTATAGGTTTCGCATACACAATTACACATTAATCAAAACATGAACCTTGGCTAATGGCATTGGTTAGTCGGACTGTATTGGAAGAAGGCGAGGGATTAATTAGCTTGTGGGAGATATTAGTGACTGGAAAAGGATGAGGAGATGTATGACTCTGGATGGGTAGTGATCGATGCAAAATTACGAAGAACTGGGTTTATCATAAATATTTCCGACAAAATTCCTTCATCATTATCAGATTCGTAATTGGGGTAAGGAATAGAACAAATTGCATCATTATTCGATTCGTAAATTAATAAGCAACCATGTATCATTCCAAGATCAAAACATGCAAATAATTGTCTGTTGTTGAATGGAATGCTGAATACTAAACACAATTGCATAACTAAAAAACTACAGCAACATCATCATTTATTTTCATCGTTTTATTTTATTTATCATAATAAGTTTATAATATCAACAATGTAATATATTTTTCTATTATAACTTTCAGTACATAAAGTTTTATATAAATCATATGATATAATTGAGACCGCATAATTTTTATCAACATTCTGAATGTAAGTATTTATCACAATTACAGAGAAACATATGATGAATTAATATATTTTTTTGTTATCAAAGTATGACTTTCTTTATATCATTATAAGGTAACTTTTTTCTACAACTCCTCCCTAAAAAAAAGTTATGTTATGATCTTCACAATAACACATATCATTCGTGAATTACGATTGAACCTATTATATAAAATATTGCCGGTTTAAAAATAAATTAAACTATTGTTTGAACATCTCATCTAGATGTGTTTTTATGTAAAAAAGTAAAATAATAATAATAATAATAATAATAATAATATGATGATGATGATGATATCATTAATTGATTTCAACAAACGAAACTCGCCGAATTAATTAAATTGTAATTTATGTTTATATTTCATTTTAGGAGATCAACGTTATACATTACAAAACTTTGTGCAAATAGTTATTTTTCATTTGAAGGCTTGTTGATTTTAAAAATATGTGGATCATTCGGATCTTTCGGTTCAAAGATGTAGATTTTGGACCTATGAATGAGGATATTCCTGAAACTGACAAACAAAAAGGAAAGTGAGCTATACAAAAAAAGAAACAACTTGGACAAAAAGAAACGAAGTGGCTTAGATAAATATTTTTTATAGATAACCTCAGACCAATCAATCAAATATTGATTAATACTTAATTTGTCAAACAATACTTGAAAACTGCTATTTTGCCCAAAAACGAAACGTTCTAGATGTTCCCAGAAATTCTTGCTCCCAATATTTTTACTATCAATATCCCAATCCAAATTCATGGCTATGTTGTTGCTTCAAACTTTAAATCACGACTAATTTAACTGTAATATTGAATTCATACACAACACATGAGAATTCGTCTAGTTAGATAATAAAAAAAAAAAAAAGGTAGTGCAAATCGAAAGAGTGTATTTGCTTATGAACGTGTGTTGGTCTTTTTATAACTAATTATTTGATATGCATGATTTTAGACATTTGAAGCTTCACTACCTTGAATCTTGAATGATAAGACGGATGTTGAAGTTGCAATCAGCATCGATGACGTAAAGGGAGAATTTTTATTTTTTTTATAGGAAGGAAGAAGGGAGTCACCACTTTAAAGTTTATTTTGATAAATTGATAAACTAGCTGAAAAGTTTTTAGCTTATAAACTTAACTTATTGATATCAATAAGTTAGCTTATAAGCTATTTTATAAACCGGAATAAGCTAATTTTATTAATTTTACCAAATGCTAAATAACAAAAAGCTGGTTTATTTTTGCCAAACATGGGGTTAATGTTAATATCAGAGATGATTTGAGGCTAATCTAATTGTAAAACGTTGTTATATTTAAATGTATAGATATAATTAACCCTTATCAAAAAGGAAACATATATTTATGTATTTATTTATTTAAAAAGATACTATTAGTTAATAGTAGTTTAACACTTTAATTCTGGTTAATTTACCGATCACCAACCAAAGTGTGACGGGCTAGTATAAAAAATGCAAAAATGGTGAAATTCAATCCAATACAATACAATGCAATGCAATGCAATGTGTAGTTTTAGCAACTGATTCATTAGAGGCACTTGTAATTGCAATACAAGTGAATAACAGCATATCATTCATTATTTCATAAGAAACAAAACTACTCTACATAATAGATAATACATATAGAGTACAATAATAGCACAATGAATCAACATAGCAAATTAAGCAACTCATATAAAGTCGGATCGGATCATGTTTTGATGTGGTTGCTGAGTCTCTATATAAAGTTGGGTTTCAAGCACTTGTTGACACTTGTTCTGAGTAGAGATATAACTCGAGCCGGCTCTGGATCTCCAAAAACTGAACTCCCAGCAACAATGCAGTTTGCACCTGCAGCAGCTGCCTCGTCAATCGTTGAAGGCCCTAAACCTCCATCTACCTGCCATCCACAAATATTTATTTTTATTTATATTTAAATATCACATATGGATATGTAAAAACATCAAGCATACAATAACAGGTTTGAAACACTAACCTCTATATCAAGTTTCGGATACTTTTCTCTCAATGTGCGCACCTATTCAACAACAAAATTTTGTCAAATCAAATGGAAATTTTAGGCAGCAAACTTCCCATAAATAAATACACCTTATTCATCATATCTGGAATGAACTTCTGCCCACCAAATCCAGGTTCCACAGTCATGACAAGAACCATTTCAACAGGATTTTCACCTTCAAGCTATCAACAAACCATCATCAACAAGGGTTTCTTTTCTTTTACATTATCAATTATCATAACATGTTACATACCAGGGGATACACATCCTCAATGGGTGTTCCTGGTTTTAATGCCACACCAGGCCGCATGCCTTTCAACTTGATTTCTTTAACAACTTCTTGCCAATTATCTGTGCAACAACTAACTATGAGCAATCTGAATTACAAATATTGTGATCCAAATAACATACCTTTAGAAACCTCAACATGAAATGTGAAACCAGAAGCACCAGCCTTTCCTAATTGATCAACATAATCAAGAGGATTTGTTACCATAAGGTGGCAATCCAGATATGCCCTGCGTCACAACAAACCTCCTTATTGCATTAGCCATGAAGTTAAAAGAGCATAGTGGAAAAAACAAAGGATTTCATTTACTTTGTGTGCTTTCTTAAACTCGCAATCACTGGAGCACCAATTGTAAGATTTGGGACAAAATGCCTGAAATAAAATCAAAGGCATGAGTGTTATTTAATAGTCATCATTTATAAAACTACAAGATTAAAGCTGACTGAAACAAACTATCTGCTAGTTTCTGATAAACAGCAGAAGATCTTTAGCCAACTCTGAAGCCATACCCATCCTGCAAATTAACATCAACAGTCTATCAGAGACAACTACAATAACCAAAGAAGCAAATTATGATATACTACAGTCACAACATGAAATGAAATTTAGATCACAAGGCTAATGTATAGAGGGTCCTGTTGGGACCAAAACGACTAAATCCAATGTAGAGTGCAGATGCAGGTCAAGAAATGAAAACAAAGCAGACAGTGAAGTGGACCAAAGTTTCTATATGACAATTAAAATCCTGCCTATGATAAATAACAACTGCCTTGCCTCAGGTATACAGAAAACACAGAACTAGTATCAAATTGGAGACAAACACAATCTGGAAATACAATAGATCAAACTCAATTAATAGATAAACATGCTCGAGTACTATCTCTGTTTACATGCCATTAAACAAATAAAACACAAGATGTGTGAGTGCTGAGTTAGTGACTTAGTGTGTTGCCAATGCGTAAGAGAGTCAGGAGATGAGAGGACAAAGGAACAAACATCATCTCAGCTAGGTCAATCATTCATGATTTCATCATGACTTAATTGCTAAATCAGGTTCTGGAGTAAATCGATACAAAAGGATTACATAGTACCACAAGTAAAAATCGACAGTATCTATTATCTTCAATAGCCAAAGCAACGATCAAATTCAATCAAAACCTGTGTTCCTATGTTGAAGGATCAAAGGAAATTTGGTACCATTATGTCCATGTGAAGCCAATCGGCACCGAAGCTGACCATGCGCTCAGCCTCTGAAGCCAGATTGGCGAAGTCCGACGATAGCATCGACGGCGCGATCTTCGCTTCCACGGCTGTAGTAGGCATGTTTCGAAGTTCCGAGGAGATATTAAAGTCCGTTTAATTGTGCTGGACCAAAAACAATAGAAGATGTTACTGAACATATTAAAACCCTAGGAATAGCAACTCTGCTGCAGTAATCAGACTTTTGGTTTAAACGGATAAGAAGTACATACCCCAAGCTCACCCAAGTCAGTAAGGGTTCGATTGAGTGATGACCTCGTAAATACGCAGCAGAAGGTACCGTAGTCGCAAATACGCAGCAGTAGGTACACCGATCGATTGAAGCTTGCAAAGTGGAGGACCAGACTAATCAAATTGAAATTTTAATTTCTAACCCTAACCGGTGCAAAAGCAAGGGCGTGTTTGGGATTTTTAAGTGACTTCTTTGAAAAATCATATTTTTTTCTGACAAAACTGCACAAATAGTATGTGGTTAGCTTAAAATTGTCATTTTGGTCCAAAAAAGTTTGGACTGGCACCACAGGTCCAAACTTTTCATTTTGTTGCGAGTTTGGTCCAATTTGCTATGAATATTTTTATAATGACGATTTTGCCCTTATTCTTTTTTATCTTTTTTTGTTTTTTTATTAATTCTATTAATTTTTGATGAAATAAATAAAAAACAAAAACCAACTAACTCCTCCGTCTCTCTCTCTCTCCACCATGTCACCGGAAACCACTGTTAATTGCCTAAAGCCACCACCACCTGTCGGAAATCACCGCCACAACCACCATTCTATCTGCATTTCATCTTTATGTTTCTTCACTCTCTTCTTCTCCGAAAACCTCATGAACTATCACCACCATTTGATGAATTCAAACATAATTTTTCCAAATATGAAGAACAAAACATTCTATTTTTTCAGATCTGAAGAACAAGAAGTATTTACAGACTTGTAAACCACAAGATCAACTAGATTTGTAAAGACACAAGAACTATTTACAGATTTGTAGAAGCTTAACATTCTTAAATCAAAATTCAAAAAAATCTATACTGATATGGATCTAGAAAGACAAACACGACGCTGATATGGATCTAGAATGACCAAGACAAAAAAATCTAGCAGCAAATACATGGCCTGAGTCATTTGAAGGTGTTGAAACCCTTTCATCAGAGCTTCCACCATCTTTAGCTCTTGAAAAAGGACGATACGTTTTTCTTTCAAAATTGTAAAAGTCGAAGCTAGGATTTTTCTCAGTTTCTCTTCCTCCCCGCCGCCCTTCCCATATATATTAGGGTTTTTGTCCTGAAAATCGAGCTACCACTGTGGGATGGGTTTTCAGATATGAAGAGGAAGGGGGTTTTCAGATCGATAGATCTGAAGAAAGTTTTTAAACTTCACCGACATAGATCCGTTCTTTTCTGAGGACATCGGAGACCTGAGCTCGTGACTGAAGACTCTCGAGGCAAAGAGGCGGATTTCGATTCAAGGTTTTCTCCTCCGTCGCTTCGTCTTCAGATCACCATGTGTATGTTTAGATGAAGAACCTGAGAACCGATGACCTCGATCTGATTCCGTCTTCTAATTTCATTTTCTTATTTCTCTGTTATTCGATCTTCCCTCTATTTTACCTTCCTTGAGTGTTTAGGGAGAAAAGTCTAAAGAAGAAACATATCTCAAATCTTGTTTTGGTTTGACGAGAGAGAGAGAGAGAGAGAGTATTTTATTTTTTGTTTTATTTTTAAATGTTTTCTAATTACAGTAATAAAAGAAAAATGTAAAATAAAATAATAAAGGGCAAATTCGTCATTATAAAATGTATCAAAAATTTTGGACCAAACTCGCAACAAAATGAAAAGTTTGGACCTGTGGTGCTAGTCCAAACTTTTTTGGACTAAAGTGGCAATTTTGAGCTAACCACAGGGACCATTTGTGCAGTTTTGTCTATTTTTTTTGTTTTCATGTGAGAAAATATAAAAGAAAAAAAAAAGGAAAACAAAATTTTCTTTTATGTTTTCGAGTCGGAGAGAAGTAGAAAGAAAATAAATTATTTTATTATTTCTTTCTAAATCCTCTTAAATCGGAAGGAAAGTTAGGAGGGAAAGTGATCCTTCCATTTTCTTTCCTTTCTCACGTTAAATTGAACTCGAAAACGGGGTGGTAAAATTAGGAGGTGTTTGGAATTAGGTTAAGGGGTGTAATGTCTTTTTTATTAATGGTAAAAATATATCATGTAAGCATCATATCAATTTTTACAATTTTAACAATTTTTATTTAGGAACTAGGGTATGGTAAATGGTTTACCTATGAACTTTTTTTTTAATTTCAATAAAAAAAATAATAACTTTTGTAAAAACCATACAAAAATTAAAAATAGCATAAAATTAAAAGTTACATTTTAGAAATCTTAAAAAAAATTAACATGAAATTAAAAATTACATTAAAAAAATGAAAATTAAATTTGATAAAAAAAAAAAACAACCTAGAAAAAAACATAACATCGAAATTTCATTTGCTGTTTGGCTTATATTTTTCGTGAATCAACTCCTTCACCACTTTAGCCACCTCTTAATCTTCGGGGTTGAGGTGTCTCACATCTTGCATTAACAACGAATATTTTATGAGTCGAACGGTTTCAGTCATATGTCTCTCCAAAGTTGAATTCAATTGTATCATTTGTGTCATCATTTCCTCCGATCTAGCTGACCGCTCGGTTCCGACCGATGAATTTGAAGATGTCGCTTTCCCTTTTCCTCTTGCTCGAGCTTTTGTTTTGTCCCTTCCCATTGGTCGAGAAGGCGGGCATATTTCTTCGATGTTGTTGTTATCATCATTAAGATTAACGCCTACGTGACCATCCGATGACACTTGTTGTGAGCTCGAATATGAAGATGTTCGGCTTCTTTTGGGTGGATTAGCAATTTCTTCATGTGTTTGAAGTTCCCTCAACCTAATGCTTCTTTTGACAACTTGTAACACATGAATAAACTTAAAAGGCTTAGCATATCATCTTGGAATGTAGCATGCGTTTTTTTCAACAAACTCGCTTCAATTTCTCCGTTAGCCTGTTCCTTTTCAAAGTTTGTGTAAATTCCATTCCAATGTGTCACGAGTTTGTTCATAAGATTCCATTTCGAGTTACATTGGTCGGAGGTCAGATAATTTGAATCTTGACCCATTCCCTTACAAAACTGTTTTGTGATACGTAACCAAAATTGATCACGATTTTGACCCTTTCCCGGGTCCCCCATATTTGGATATGTCGACGCATTCCTTTGCTAACTCAACTTCTTATTTTGTGTCCATATTCTCGGATCTACCTTCCCTTTCTTTTGGTTGTTGTTGTTGTTTTTCGTGTTCGGAATCGGAAACAATTTCAACCGTCTGTTCATCGTAAGAATCATTCATAAATACAAAAGACATCATTCTCATAGTCGGAATACATCAGAGACAAAAAAAAAATTCGCTCCCGATTCACTTCCCTGATCACCTGCAACCATCTTCTAGCACCTGATTGCATATACCCGAAGAAATCAGACCCTTGATCTCATCTCAAGCAACCATACCATAAAATCCTCTTGTGCATTTCCATATTGTCATTTTGCCGCCAAAGAACACAGTTATCTAGCCCCATGTTAGGTTTACATCTCAACTCCAAAAATCACATGTTTGCCCTCTCTCTCATCCTGAACATGGAAAACTGGAAGAACATAGCCTCTTTCGAAGGTAGTGACATTCCAATTCATATGCCAATCACTCAGCATGCGGCTGCAATCCTCGAGCTGATCATAACAATCGTTTCTTTCTTGAGTCCCTTCACTCAATTGGCACTACTAGCGGTCCATGCACTCTAGACC
This sequence comes from Lactuca sativa, assembly GCF_002870075.4. Taxonomy (NCBI): domain Eukaryota; kingdom Viridiplantae; phylum Streptophyta; class Magnoliopsida; order Asterales; family Asteraceae; genus Lactuca; species Lactuca sativa. The sequence goes on from NC_056629.2 coordinate 6,951,997, forward strand.
TCAAATCAACTAACTCACCTAGTTCTGCACCATTCAAACCCAAACTAACATGGCCACTAAAGCCCAGACAATCATCAGACTCATTGTCATCCTGAACAACCATAACCAAAAGATCGACAAATACAGAAACACTGTCATGAACCATGGTACCAACCATGCCATCTACCCTTAACCAACTACTTAGAATCCTCGTAACTTCCCTCGATTCGAGTATGGATCATATGTTTCCAATAGTACAAGCCTAATACTACCTTCCACACTTATCCATACTTTCCTCAAGAATCATCCCAAGTCCTCTAAGTCACCTACTCATAATAATACTCCTAATACCTATTAAACAACGTAGCAACCACACTAAATCACATCCTAGGCTCTCATAGGATCCCCACCCCACCCTGTCATCAGCTGCTGAAAAACTTCTATTAATCTTAGTTAACCACTTTATACAATTACATGCAACAAAAATTAAATAATTTTTCGACTAAAAGACCCAACCCTACAACGGTTAGACTCAAGCAAAAATTGCGCAATAAAGTCGAATTAATCATTCTAAAATTATTTAACCTTTGTAGCATGTAGCTTAACACACTCATTTAATAGCTAACTCACATCAATATGGGTCCTACAAAGCACAAAGAAAGCATCATTCTAGCAGTAAAACCGACTGGTACTAAGACACCAAAAAAAAAATCAGGCAGATCCTTACATGCAATTCCTGACCACTAAGCCCAAGTATCTAGGACATACATACATTCTGTATCTACTCTCTCAAGAGTGGCTCATCATTCCTCATGCTGACCTGCTATAAACTGCACCACTCATGAAACTTCCACCAACCCTGCAGCCGCTCGTGCATGCTAATCATACATAACGTTGGATTCCATAGAAAAACAAATACTTGATTCTACCATAAGCCCACAACCAGACAAAGAACATGAAATAAGGCTAAACCAAACATTCTCAGGCTATAGAATCTAAGTTATGTACAACTATGATGTATACACTAAGCAACTATAATAATGATGTAACGACCCAAAATTTTCAAATAAAAATTTTCATTTTTAAGTAGCCAATCATTCCCATTAAATGTGAAGTGACATTAACCACTGTTTTCAAAACTCATAACATTAATATTTTATTCAAAACATTTGAGTGTTCCATCAAAACAAATGTCGGAGAGTGTACGTCGCGCCATCAAGCCTTGCCATTGCCCTTAGGCTCAGATGTACCTAAAACAAATCCACAAATTGTAAGCTAATGCTTAGAGAGTTCCCCAGAGCATACCTCACACAATCCGCATAAACACATAATCATATTAGCTATAAAAGCTACATATATAACAACAACCATCCATACAAACATATAGGGATATCGTGGGCTCATCCCCATGGTCTTACTCCAGGATGCCATGGGCTCCCCACATGGTCTTACACCTAAGTGCCATGGGCTCTCCCAGGGTCTTTAATAGGAAATCCACGGGCTCTCCACATGGTCTGACATCCGAGTGTCATGGGCTCTCCCATGGTCTTTTAGTAGGAAAGCCATGAGCTCTCCACATGGTCTTACATCCAGGTGCCATAGGCTCTCCCATGGTCTTTCATACAAGCATACTACATATACCACTAGCATACTTCCTAGCTCATACCAACTATCATGCCACATCATACAACTTCAGCTAAGACACCACATATCATAAAATGGGTTGGTCTTGGTGCCTTAGACCCATTAGTATGGTGAGGAGACTCATCTCTCAAGTGTTGAACTGACAAGCTAAGATCAGATATATCCCACACACTGCTCCTCCTCAACTATCTATAATGAACATATGATTAATTTTTTATAATCCCGTAAATACCCTTAAAGTCAACCCTAGTCAACCTGGTCAAAGTCAAGGTCAACAGTCAATGTTGACCTCAACTCGTCAAGTGCATCCTAGCAACTCGCCGAGTTCCTCCCGAGTCCATTCCACTGAATCCTATGTCAACTCGCCGAGCCACCTAAGTGACTTGTCAAGTTCATCAAAAGTCTAAAAAACTAAAAGTTCATGTAGTCCCAAAACCCTAACCCTTCATTGCACTCATTCTGAATCTCGAAGACGGGTAAACCTTACTCGATTCGTCGAGTCAACTAAGGGAATCGACGAGTTCTTTCAGTCCCTTTTGTGTTCAGCCCTTTTCAGTGGGATCTGAGGTCCCAAACTCCAGATCCACACTTCCCTAGTGTAGTTACCACGTAAAGTTGCAATTTTTATGTAACACAAGCAAAAATTAGGTCAAAAATAAATTTGTTCAGTAACCATAATTGATTATACTAAGTGGTAGATATCATAAGAAGGTTTCCAAAAATATAAAGAACACTAAAATCCGAGTTATAACGAAGAAGTTATGACCAATCAAAGATTCGCGACAATACCGGTAAAACACTGTTAAGCAGAAAACGCAAAATTCCAATAAAATGCTTTTTAACCTTAGGTATCTAAATGAAAGTCAGAGATATCCCAAAACCGTAAACATACATAAAAAGAACGCCCAAATCTGACTTCATATGAGGAAGTTGTGATTTTTCGAAGTTTCGGACATAGCGGTAGACAGCTAAAAACTCAAAATAGAGATCCACGACTTTTGGCCAACACGGCCTAAACGAGAATCGAAGATTTCGTCAATGGTAATACAACGGTAAAAAGACTGACGAAAACGGGCATCGAATGAAGAAGTTATGGATTTTTAACGGACTTTTCCAGTCCCGGCCTGTTAAAAATATATTATTAAAAATAAACTCAGAATTAGCCGACGGAGTCTAAACAAGATTTGTAGAGCATTTTCCCATTTATGCATGGATATAAAGAACGTCGAAATCGAAGCTCATACGCGAAAGTTACGGATTTTACAAGTTCGGGGCACAAAATCCGAGGCTGGTCCAAGAAGGAACGCCCTGCGTTCTTCTACCAGAGCCATCCCATCTTCCATCAGAGGAAATTACGTAAGCATTGACCTCACAGGGGGAACACGTTGCGTCCCCTAAAGGAATGCACTGCGTTCGTGGTGCCTCCCAGCACTATAAAAAGGACGCTAGGGCTTCGGGTTTTGTTGCTTCTCTCTCAACTCCTTCACCCTTAAACGCCTCTCTAACCCCTCTAAGCTACCTTAAAGCCCCGATATTACCGCTAGCTCACGACGCAAGTCCCGGCGCCCCCGAGACTCCCGAGAAATCGACTTTCTCCAGTTGAAGTACTGCTCGAGTTTAGTCTCGCCTTCTTCAAGCTATCATTTCTACCAAGTGAGTTCATACCCCTATCACTACGTTTTTAAATACCTTTTTAAATGATTTTAAGGGGGGAATACAAGTAAAAACATGACTAAAATCGTGTGAAACACAACTCTCTGGCTATACTTTTCATGCTATTGTTATAACTATCATAGGAAGTTATTAACATACAAAACATCTCATAATGCAACTTTACTCTATTAAGATACATTATGTTTTATAAATAAAAATATGTTTTATTTGTAAACATGCATATTACATCAAATCGAGGGTAACCGTTTCAACTATAACACTATGTATTTTACAAGTAAATACAACTCATTATTATGCCTTTGTTCATACTATAGAAAGGGTAATCATTTCAGACAAAAGCACATTTTCATGAATACGTGACTTAATTGAGAATCCGTGAGTCATGCATCTTCATTATACCTATCAAGGTATCGCTAGAAAGTCTTGCTTTATTACCAGAGTCTCCTGTCCGGAGAAGGTGATAAGTGTGTATAGATCTATACGGGACTGATGATCCCGTGCTCTGACTGTTAGCTACAGTCCGCGAGGTGACAAATATCATAACACTTCGACGCCAGAACTACGTCGCTACATGCAAATCAATCATAGTACGGTTATGAAAACTCACTGGGTAGACAATTATTATGGTATTATGTTTTCATGGGAAAAGTGATATTACAGTTATTATCACATACAAATACAAGCTTCTTATAGTTTTGTTTTATAATAAGACTATACATCATTATCTTAAGCATGACATATTTGCTTACAAGTTACGGTCTTGGACATTTAAGACTACTCCTCACTTTTAGGAAAATATAAGATTTTCCTGGTTCAAATACATACAATTTATACAACAATCATTCATACTCATTTCATACACTCATAAGAATATATTGGATTTTCTGGAAAACAAACGGGAACTTTCGAATGGCATACATTTTCTCAAAACACTACTTATGAACTCACCAACTTTATTGTTGACACTTGTTCTTTGAAATAACTTGTATTCTCAGGAAAACGCTAAACCAGGTAGCAACTACTTTTGAAGACTAACTCGCTGGCATTAGTAACATATTTTGGATCACCATATTATATTTGATATTCAAACATGTAACACATACAATCATGTAAACTTTTCAAATATATCTATATTATGGTGGTGTGTACTTTCTTTACTATTCAGTTGTTATGATACTGTACATGACGTCTTCCGCCCCGAATGTTTCCGCCATTCTGGTTTGGGGGTGTGACACTTTACGTGCATGCAAGGCCTCACAAGGCTAAAGCATCAAAACTAAGCTTCCTACAAGGTTTTTGTGAATGGAAAGGGCCTAAGCTGGATAAAGTGAGCAACTTTATGTCATTGGGGACCTAGAAAGGTCCAAATCTATAACCATATCCTTGTGATAAGTCCAGATCTGAGTATGACTCAATTTTATACCAAAAATGGCCATTTACTTCCAAGAAAAGGGATCTAAGCAACTAGAGCTCAAGGTAACGACTTTATACCTCAAGATAGTGGCTAATACAGTGTAGATTTCGGATATGCTGCTTCTCTCCTTGCTCCTTCTTCTTCAAGCTCCAAAATACTTCACAAACACACCAAAATTGCTCACAAAATCTCTTCCTTTCACTCAAGAAGGTGCAAGGTCCAACTAGGGTTTTCTCTGGCTGGCAGATTTTGCTCTTTAAATATGGTGCAAACCCTAAAAATTAGGGTTTTCCTTTACAGCGCCTACTCGTCGAGTCGGGGCCTTCTGACTCGTCAAGTAGGATTGAAAATTTGCGTCCTCATAATAACTTCCACTCGCCGAGTTGGAGCTCCCCAACTTGCCGAGTCCATGCACAAAACCCTAAAAAATTAGATAAATTAAATAATACCTAGAACAGGTGTTACAAATCATGTCAATTTCATCAAACACACAAGAAGTTATCCTAGGCTATCAGGTATCATATGTTGGTAAATTGTTTTACTAATTGTATTTAAGTTTAATGGGTTGACTTGTTAACCAAAATCAATTTTGATTAATATTAAACAAGTAAGGAAGGTGCGGAGTGCACACTTGTTTAAGTTTATTCAAGATTCAAAGTACACTATTATTTATGGGCGAAGCCCCTGAACGAACAGGGGTCTAGGGGCAGCACCCCTGGGAACGGGGTCCAAGGGGCGGCAGCCCCTGGCTGGGGTCGAGCTGATTTTTTACTCTTATCCAAATACCCATTTTAACAGTTTTTGTGGTTTGCGACAGTTTGAAACTTTCTTGTGACAGTTTCAAACATAGATTAAAAACCAGTTTTTTGGTCATAATATGGTACTCACGAAATACATACCCTCTCATTCTCTTTCTTTTTCACTGATTTTATCCGAGTCTTATCCAATTGAGGATTTAGGAGTACCACCCAAATACATCGATTTGAAAGTGATAATCACAATTCTCATATTTCCAAGTGTCATTAAACCCATATTTCTAACATCATACATCAGACAATTTTATCATGCAATTCCTGAAGATCCCTATCCCACAAACTAACATGCAATTTTATCATAATCATCATAGCAAATACAGTGTGGGTATCTTGGAGTATACTTTCTTGCTCTGGCTGATCGTACACATCTCATCATTCTCTGGTTACTTTTGAAAATGGTTTCGAAATAAATTCTGACCAATTCGCTTAAACCAGGGTTCTGATACCAACCTATAACATCCCAAAAATCTAGGTAAAATTTTTCATATTTGAAATCAATCCAAAACCATAAGCATTTACAAAATCATAGTTTCCAAAAATCATAAACATGAATCAACGTATCCCAAAATCATAATCTCATAAAAATCCAAGATGATATGCACGATCAAGCATTCATCTTGCCCCGATCATCTGAAATACCTGAAACATAAAATTGAAACTGTAAGCCAAAGTTTAGTGAGTTCCCCCAAAGTATCACCACACAAACATATAACAACATGTTTATTTGTCACACCCCCAAACCAGAACGGCGGAAACGTTCGGGGGCGGAGGACGTCATATTCAGTATCATAACAGTTCATAGAAAGGAAAGTACACACCACCATACATATTAAGGTTTCCAAAATGTTTACATAATTGTATTCGTTACATGTTCAAAAGATAAATACATAAACATCTTTCAAAAGAAGTAATTAACGTCAGCACGTTAATCCTCAAAAGTTGATTTCCAAACCTGCTTAGCGGTTCTCTGAGAATACAAGTTATTTCAAAGAAAAAGTGTCAACAATTAAGTTGGTGAGTTCATAAGTAGTGTTTTGAGAAAATGTACGCCATTCGAAAGTTCATGTATGTTTTCCAGAAAATGCGGTATTTTCAAATGAAAAGAGTTATGATTCGTTGGGTTGAAAATGAATGTATTAGATCCAGAAAATCCCATATTTTCCCTAATAGTTGAGATATGATTTGTTGTGCTTTTCAAGAAAAACCCTTATTTTCTTATAAAAGTATGAAATGCATATGAATGTTCGTGTTATAAGTTGTAAATAGTTGCACCAAGAAAATCCCTTATTTTCCTATTAGTTGTTTGTTTTAGATGCAGGAAAAACCCTTATTTTCCTAACATAACTGGCAGTCTCTAAGACCGAAAATCGCAAGCAACCGACGTGCTTAAAAGTTGTGGCATAGTTTTATATAATAAAGCTATACGAAGATCGCACTTGTTAGATGAAGAATAGTTTTAATAGCTACTCGTTCATAAAAGCATAATACCATAATAATTGTATATCCGGTGAGTTTTATAACCATACTAAACATAATATGCCTGTACCGACGTTCTTCAGGCGTCGTAGCGTTATGACAAACTGTCACCCCAAAGGACGGACTGTAGCTAATAGTCAGGGCGCGGGATTATGACTTCCCGTATAGATCTATACACATTTGACACGTTCTCCGAACGGGAGACTCTGGTTATAGACATGACTTGTAGCGATACCTTCTAGCAAAAAGGCAGTGTTTGAAGATGTACTTGTCTCACGGATTCTCAACTAAGTCTGTATTAAAGTAATAGTTTTGTGTGCAAAGATCATCCTTTCTCACAAAGTTTTGACAATGCATAAATCATAAGTTTTTAAAATGTATTAAAACGGTTTAACAACGAAGGATACTTTGGAATTTCTAAATACTTTGTATAAATCTAGTGCATGCAAAGTATGACAAGAGTTTTCACATAGTAGTAATAAATCACAAGTGATTCATTTGATAAAAACGAGTAAAGTGAAATTTTTGATGTAGAAGACAAGTTTGTAAACAAAACATATATATGTATATGGTTATATATATATATATATATATATATATATATATATATATATATATATATGTATAAGTTTTAAAAGATGATTTGGTATGTTTCGTAATTGGTGTTCATATTCTTACGTTTTTATTAGAAACTTTGCATGAAATAATCCTTAAGTTTGATACTAAAGACCTTTTTGTACTTATCACTTTTGTAAAAATGGTAATTAAACATATTTAAATTATTGTGTTTTAACTTCCTTAATGTATAAACATTGCTCAAAAATGTTAGAAGGTGTTAATAAATCTATAAACCACTTTTGACAGTTTTACCCTTTACTGTCCCGGTTTTTAGAAAACTCATAGAAAAATCATCGTAAGTCAAAAACTGAATCCGTCACCTCTGAGAGTTTATAAAATGAGTCTACTTTGTTCCCAATTTTTATTATGATTTTTAGTGGTCTCAAACTAGTGTGAAAATGAACATCTTCACAGACTAGTCCGAAATCACTTCTGAAATGACAGACAGTTTTATAAAAATCGTCATAAATTGTAGAAAAATCGTATGAACGCATGCGAGTAGTCCTTAGAAAGGTATAAACTTGAACTATTTTCATATTGTTCAGTTTTGAAATATATTAAGTTTAAGATGGTCAAAACAGTCCGTGAACAGGACTCAACTTTTCTGTAGAAAGCTGTCATTTAAATTTAAGTTATGTTTAGTGTTTTAACTTGTATTCCCCCCCTTAAAACTTGAAGAAAACATGAAAATGTAGGGGTATGAACTCACCTTATGTGAATACTTGAAGAATGGAAGGTTGAAGATGAACTTTTGGTTGTTGGTTTGATGCTCCAAAACAGCCACTCTTTTGGCTATGTTGCTGTCACGAAAATTTCACAGCAAAAGAGCAAGAAAAAGGGTAGTTTACTCACTGTTTTGAATCAATAATTTTGAGTATCATAACAAGTAACTTCCAGGGGTATTTTGTGGTAAAAATATCAAGCAAAAAGGAAGGTGTAGATGGGTGAAATGGTGGCTGAAACACAAAAGGGACAGCAACCCTTTTGTTCATGGTTTTGATGGCTTTGGAAGGAAGTTCTTGTTCTTGAAAATGAGATGAAGGTTGAGAGTAATTCCATGGAGTATTGGCTGGTCAAATGAGGGTAAAATGAAGAGTAAATTTCGTGGATACGAAGGAGGAAAGAGTGGAAGAGGATAAGGGGACAAAACCTAGACTAGCTTGTGATGGGATGTGAGTTTAAGTGATGTGATCTTGTCTAGCCACTTGCTTGGGTGGTTGCTTAGAGATAGAGTTAGTTAACTAACTAACTACTAGTTATTTAGTTAGTTAGGAGTTCTAGGTAAGGAGAGGGAAGGTCTTAATCTTGAAAATTAGAAGAGGGATTAAGAAGCATTCTTAGTAAAATGTCTTAAGTGATTAAGCACTTATTAGTTAAGAAGGCACTTATCTCCACCAATTCTCTTATATTAATTGATTTAGAAATCATATTCCTTACATGAAATCACCTTAAGTAATGACCCATAACTAGTCATTCACTAGATAATAATACATATGTACAAATACTTACATGTATACTTAGTATAAAATAACAATGTAGTTTTTGTGTATTTGAACTTTAATGTTTATGTTTTATTCTTTTTATTCAAAAACACTTAGATACATTTTAATTATACCTTATAATAATTCATTTTATATTTTAATTTATTTAAATATAAAATTTATTGACCAATGTATAATTTCGTGACATTTAACCGGTTAACCATATCGTTAAACACGTTTTGTCACTTTGGTTCGTATATTTGTCGAATTTAGATCCTACACAACTATTAAGCACACGTTTTACATAGAACCTAACTTAATTATCAACTAGATACATGTTGATACAAAAATTAAGTTTGTTGCGTTCAAATGATGTTATATGCTAATTTCACAAACCGGTGATGGTTCGTAGCCATACATCATAACGAAATTTATCAATAGCTACTTGTTTTATATTTCACAATAACTTATTTAAATAAAAGCGGTTAAATTCCTTCAACAATTCTTGATAAAATACTCATATTGCTTAATAATCAAAACATAGCATCGTACGATCGTTCCTATTTTTACCAATTGTTACATTATTGGGTCCACAACTAACAGACTGGATTACCCATGACCCACAACATGAGTCTTGCTTGCCTTCCGACCCATAACTCATGTATGGCTTACTCCATAGTCAACAACATAAATTTGGCTCGCCTTTCGGCCCACAACTTATGTCTGGCTTACTCCCGAGCCCACAATAGAAGTCTGACTTGCCTTTCGGACCCACATATTATGCCTGGCTTGCTCCTTGGTTTGTTGGCTTCCGCACAAAGAAGCATTGCCTCAACCCAACCATATTATGTCGACATATACATAACAAATAACATATATCCAGTAAACAGATAATGATATAACCAGTCAACAGACTAACAGATAGATCTAATGATCACTCTCGCATGACAACATCTTATATACCAGGAATCACTTCTAACAGATCAATACAACATAACAACATCCTCTATTCTAGGATATATAACCTAGTGGGCCGACATTGGTGCCTTCAACCCATAAGTACAGTGAGGAAAACTTACCTCACAGTGTGACAAAATAGTTGAGCAATGCGTTGCTCCGAATACCAACTCTACAGGTCACCCATACAAAAAACAGTGGCAAAATCTCAACCCACAGCTCAAAATACCCAAAATGCCCTTAAGCTAAACTTGGCAAACCCTTGGTTAAAGGTTAAAGTCAAAAACTCAAAGAAGTCAAACTGACTGAGTACGCTAAGCGTACTTAGTAACTACATCCGATATAGTGTATCCTTGACCAAAACATGGGACCTTGACTAGGTACGTGCAACGTACCCGTTGGTACGCCCAACGTACTAAGTCTGGACACCCTCCTTCTCATTAAGTGTTTATTCCTTAAGGTCATTCCATCCAGACTCGTATTTAGACTCAACACATCGACTTAAGTCATAAAGTTTCCACATTTATGACTTTCCATGGCTAGAAAAGGTCCAGATGCTAAAACCCTAACTATTAATCCATTCAAACATCATAACTCTTGCATGGAAGGGATAGAAGGACCAAGATCACATTTGTATGGTTCCTAATAGCTCCATAATGGTTAAAGTTTCCAACTTTATCCATTATAATGGTCCAAACAACCAAGATCTAGTATTTAAGTCTTAAAGGGACCAAAAATGCATCTTTCTCAACTTAATTCATTAAGTCCAAATCTCCAACCTTCATATCTAAATCAATATGATATGTAGATGGATAAAGTTTCCAACTTTATCCATAAACAAGGTCACAAACTTTCAAGATCTAAACTTTATGCACTAAAGTGATGTGACATCCCCATTTTCACAGCCAGAAAAGACTGATTTGTTTATGCTTTGTTTTATAAAATCAGAGTAATCTTTTAAAGAAAACGGTTGAGGAATTTGTTCCCAAAAAAAGATATGATAATAACTTATCAAAACATTTCTCAAAGAGAATGTATTTTCATTTAATAATAAAACCTCGGGATGTCATGTTCCGATACAGACATATAAGCATAAACAGAACTTACATTCAATTACACTAATGATTTACATCTCCTTTAATCTCTCAGTGTAAAGCAGCTTCGTATCGATACCTGTGATACAATTAAACTGAGTGGGTCAGGCTTGGGAGCCTGGTGAGCATATAGGGTTTTCAACCCACAATAATATAATTATTATATTCAATCATCAAACAATCAACCCAATTACCCATCCCCATTATCTTCTTTTAATCTTCCCTAAAGATATTATCCTAAGGGTCATCTCCTATATCATATTTACCGCTCATCTCCTTACATCTTATATCCTTATATGCTTGTTCCTAAGAACTTTTCCTAAGGATCATCGCTTATATCATATAGACAATGCTAATTCGGGGATCACTCCCTCAATATATGTCTAGTAAGGGTTAGGGTATCATCGCATGATTTCACAGCCACAACATCGCTGGACTCGTAAATCATAATAAGGGTTAGACTATCATCGCATGAATATGCAGCCACAACATCGCCTGGACTCGTAATTCATAATAAGGGATAGACTATCATCGCATGAATACGTAGCCACAACATCGCCTGGACTGGTAATTCATCACCTATCTATCATCACCTAATTATCATCACCATTACATCCTCACCTTTCTCTTATCACATTCTTTCAACACACATCAACTATTTCATCTACCCATGTTCTACCCAACATATTTGTAGATATAAATTATATATATAGTTTAAATCATTTAACACCCATATAAAAACATCAATTCCAAGCCCATCTCATATAGACAATTAATATATAACACATAGCACGTATTTCATAGCTAATACTTTATATTTATGTGTTTAGAAGAGAGTAACCACACACTCATACATATAAACAACTTTATATTATACACATAACACATATTTCGTATAAAATATTTCATAATTATGCGTTAGAAGAAAGTAACTACACACTCACTTGATCAGAAGATGATCAGACAGCACTACGGCTTGTAGAAGTAGTATTCTTCGGCAGATCTGGAAGATCTTCACAAAAACCGGACTCCTCGCGGGCAGAGCTTCAGCTCGGGAATTGCACTTCTCGGGATCTTCGGGGCCTCGGGACTTGCTTCGGGGCTCGGGAATGATACCGGGGCTTCGGGATAATTCTTGCACGAAAAACGATGCAAAAACGCGAGAAAAAGGGAAGAAATGAGCAATGAACTCGGTTGCCCTCGACCTCCTTTTATAGGGGCTGGAAGGTCGAATTACGCTGGGCATAACGACGATAAGATCGTTGACTCCCCCCCCCCTTCGGATAATATATATATATATATATATATATATATATATATATATATATATATATATATATATATATATATATATATATATATATATATAAAATATCGAAAATATTTAATAAACTTCAAAAATTCATATCTTCCTCATACGAACTTCGTTTTCGACGTTCTTTATATCCACGCGTAGGTAAGACTACGATCTACAACTTTCATTTAGACTCCCTCGGCTAATTTTGATTTATTTTTTATTATTTATTTTTAATAAGCCGGGACAGGAAAACTCCGTTATAAAATCATAACTTCTTCATCTGACGTCCGTTTTCGCCTATCTTTTTTATCGTTTTACTACAATTAATGAGATATTCGATTCTCATTTAGATTGTTTCGACTAAAAACCGTTCGGTCTCAAATCGAGTATTCGGGCTGCATACCGCTAAGTCGAAACTTCGAAAAATCATAACTTCCTCATACGAAGTCAGATTTGGGCGTTCTTTTTATGCACGCTCACGGTTTAACGTATTCTACGACTTTCATTTAGATTGCTAAGGCTAAATATCGCTCTAACGTAAATTCACTTTTTACATCGCGCTGTGTCGTGTCGGTTCTGTCGCGAAACTTCGACAGGTCATAACTTCTTCGTTATAACTCGGATTTCGGCGTTCTTTATATGTACAGAATCCTTGTAACATATACTACAACTTAGTTAAGATTATTCATTCTAAATAATCTTTCATCAAAAAGTCATTTTTGACGCTTAACGTCTCTAAATTGACTAGCCCTGATCTATGGGCGGTACAAGTGACCAAAAAGCTCATAACACCCAAGACTAGGTAGATCTAACAAATGCATCATCAAGATTCAAACTTTATACCTTCTAGAGTTGAGAAAAGCAATGTAGGCTCTAGATCCACAAGATTGAGCTTCAACAATCAACAAGCGTGAACTTCTCTTTTTATCCAAAATGCACTCAAAACACATAGAAAGGCTCAAGATTTGTTCTAGAGGGCTATGGTTTCGAGTTTGAGGCTCAAGAGGGTTGAGGCTGATGTTAGGAAGGACCCCAAGGGGTTTAAGTCCTTAAATATGGCTCAAAACCATGAAAATAGGGTTTTCACTATGCGACGGTACGCCCAACTTACCTAAAATTACAACTAGTGTAATGCCCTAAACACATGACTCCTCAACCTAGTACGCCCAACGTACTACCAAACTTTCTTCTTCCGGCTTAACTTCAAACAACCATAACTTCTTCGTTGCAACTCCGATTTTGGCGTTCTTTATGTGCATGAAAATGTATTGAAGATTCCCACAATCCTATCTAATTACTTTTAACTTAAAACATACCGAACTAAAATCCTTATTCCAAGAAAGAAGTCTGAAACATCACTTTTCCCGTTTTACCCTTTGACTCTAAAGCACAAACCAATGGCTCAGGTCTCATAACCAATATCATAAATAATCCAATAGGTTCTAAACCCTACTCCTTTGAAGCCCAAGAACTTTACTTGATCCTTTATTGTCTATAATCTTAAAATAAGAAACTTCTCGAAATAGGATGTTACAAGATATTACGATTTTAAGATCCCATAAGTCAAAAACGATCCTAACCTCATTATAATCCATTTAAAGCAAGATCTATAGTGGGATCTTAAGATTTCGACTACGATCTTAAGATTTTAACAAAATATGATCCCACCTCTCTAGTTTATTATATAGTTAGAGCCTCAAAATTTTGTCTAGGCAATTACACTAATGATATTCAGTTTGTGATCTTAAGCCTTTAGTCGTATATGATCATAATGATCTTGCTTCTTTTTGCAATTAAGATTTTATTTCTATTTTTATTATTTGCAGCAAATAAAATTATTGTTTATGTTGAAAAATTAAAGTTAACTCCATATCAACGTCTTAATCAACATAAATGTATAATATATATTCTACACCCAATACCTTACAAACAAATCTAAATATGAGTTCATTTTGGTAGGATCATACAATCCCGATCACGATCTTGCAAAACATAAAACGATCTTTGGTAAGATCCTGATCTTGCCAACATTGGTCGGAAGAGTTAGGATCATTTGGGTTATAGGAAGTCATTTTGAGCCAACATTGGTCGGAAGAGTTAGGATCATTTGGGTTATAGGAAGTCATTTTGAAGAAAATGTGTGTCAAAGGTTTGTATACAGTGATAAAATGGTAAAAGTTGTGAATATAGATAATGATAAATGTTTTAGAAAAAGCATTAATTACATTTTTTTTTTCTTTTGAAATTATATACTTTTGCCGTTGGATAATTGCCGCCGACAAATTAGAGTATCAGGAGGCGTAGCTTGCCGACGGCATTCAACCCTCCACACCGTGCAATATTAATGGTCGGGTTTGAACACATTTTGGTGATTTTTATAGCTTAGGAAAAACAATTAATTTGAGTAGAAGTGTAGAACTATTGTATGTGTTCACGATACGATAGTGTCAATTTTGATGCAATAAAGGTTGTATAATTCTTGTCGACTAAAGATTGTATAATTCTTGTCGATTATTTTTTAATGAGAAAAGACAATGAGGTGATACGTGTTCTATTTCTTTTATCGGAATTATCCTATGATTAATTCTCCACAATCATCGTGTCTAAATTCTTTTCTTTTAAAAGACCTCACAAGTCACAAGACAAAAATTTATTGTTTATATCGTAAATTCATAATCCACTTTTAAAGTTAGGTAACAAAGGAATTACGTTTTGACCATATTAGTAACTAATTTAACTTATTTGATTTAGGCAATGTGCCATAGACGTGAAATTAAATATTATTTTATTTTTTCTTTCTATTTATTTTCCTATAAATATTATACTATAAATGTTTTAAAATATTATTAATTTTATCATGCTTTAGTGGGTATTATTTTTGTTGCCACTGAAATATGTTGGCGTCAATTTTTTTCTCTTGAGTGTTGACTTGTGAAGTTAGTGATACGAAATTTAACATTTATTATAAATATATATAAAAAGTAATTTTTTCTTTGTAAGAAAAGTTATTGTAGCTAAATGAATAATTCGTTTTTTCTCTTTAAGTGTTTGACTTGTAAAGTTAGTGATACAAAATTTAACATTTATTATAAATATATATAAAATGTAATTTTTTTTCCTTTGTAAGAAAAGTAGTAGCTAAATGAATAATTTTCAGGCACAAGATACAATTATATTAATACTTACATTGCAATGTTACTCCTAAACTTTATATAATCTGCTTATTTGCAATCTTTTTATTTTATAAAATAATATTTTTGATCTCTATATTTTTTAGAATATCATTTTTATCTCTCCATCTTCAATTTTATAGAATATCACTTTCACACATTTCATCTTTCATCCCTCAATTTTGTATAATCTGTCACTTACAACCCTTTATTTTTGTAAAATGATATATTCCATCCCTATACTTTCAAAATATCAATTTCACCCTCTCCACCTTTAACTTTGTAAAATATAACTTTCATCTTTCATTTTCTAAACTTTTGTGTTTATCCCCCGTCCCCCTACTATATATAATATGATTTTTTTTTCTCCTATATTTTCTTAATACGCAACAGACACACATAAAAATCCGCAGCAAAATACAAGCTCAATTACTAGTTTTGAGATACATACTAAAAATTAAATAAATTAAAACATTTTAATACTTGAAATAAAACCAAAACTGCATAGAAAATCTAGAACTCAAACCAACAGTCAAGAGGGGGGGGGGGGGGGGGGGGGGGGGGGGGGGTTTACGTCTGCATGGACCATCCAAAGTCCAAACATCCCAACTCGTTGAACCCAACATGCGCATGGTTGAATCAAAGGGTCAACATTATTGAAATGTAAAATCGCATTGATTAGTTTATGATATTTTTATAGATAAAACTCAGATCTTCTAGCATTTTGAGATCAAAACAAGAAGATTTTCATAAGTTAATAAAGGATCATTGCAAAATCATCTATTTATATCTCTAATTTAATCACTTGTAAGAACTAATCATCTTACTATGTATGTTAAATGGTATAATGATCACCTTGCACCCATCTAACACCCGGTTAATCTGCACAAACTTAGTGTTAAACGTTAATGTATCTCTTTTAATATATGAAAATGGTTTCTTTGAAATTTCACAAGTCTATCGTTTATCAAAATCTTTGTTACCCTATTTTAAAATTCGTTTAGTTTGCATTTTTAGATGTTTTTCACATGGGTGTGATAAACATGCATTTCGTTATTTAAAAAAAAAAAGTGTTACCATAAAACACTATTGCCTTTGAGTTTTCAACAATTAACATTATTACTACCAACACTAGACGCTAGACTACGAACATCCTTCATTACACATGACCTACCCTCATCGCTAAGGCAAATATGAAACATACCACCACAATTGTTTGTCTTCTCAACATAAATAATGCCTTTACTGATCTCAATCCTCACAAATTCCGTATTGAACACAATTTTATCAAACTTGCCCGCAAAACACAAACCCATTGACATGGTTGGAATCTCGAATGGTAACCTCTCAACCACGCCTGAACTTTAGCCTCATGTCATCTCTTCCAAATAGGTGGTCGGCCACACAAACCACGACTTTCTCTGGGGTGCAATACGATAAGTTCGGACAGGGGCGGACCTAGGGGTAGTCCACGGTGGCACCGGCAACCCCTAACTTTTCCGGCCGCAGTGGAGACATTGATTTTGACTTCTTGATAGGGAGATTGTTGTACGGATGTAACCCATGTCCTCAAAGGTATTTACAACACTCTGTATAACCCCATGATTTTATGGAAGAAACAATCAAAGCAAAAACAATAACCGAAAACCATAAAGAAACAATCAAAGCAAAGCAATCAATCCAAAACCGTGAAGAAACAAAATTAGTGCAATTATGTGCTTACAAACGCTCAAAAGGAAAGAGGAGAGGAGATGAGAAATCGTTGCATGAGAACAAATGGGGCTTCGAAGGGCGTATTTATATTAGTTTGAAACCTTATGAATCAATTTAAACATGGAAAGACCAATCAAAGAGTGCTATATGAGACTATCTAACAACCCTAGGAGGTGCTGTCCTTTTTTATAATGGAAGACGAGAGTTATCATCACAAAGCTGTATTCCTCATCCACGTTGACATCTAGGTATATGCTTGTGGGTTTGACCACCACCGAATACTTCACAAGTTTAAAAAGAGAAAAAACTTATAAACCCATTATTATGTTAACCTTTAAAATTTCCAACACTAGCACCTGGTTAATGTACACACACAAACATGGTTTTTCTAACATGCAAGTAATATTTCCATATCTTAAAAGCAAGTCATACACAGAATACTAATATGATAAAAACAGGCACGACATACATTATTGCAATTGTTGACTGCAAATAAAAAATCATACAAAAACATTGTATGTAACTGCAATTTATATATTAATAATTATTTTAATTTTTAACAACGTCCACATCTAGCTTTGGGTACTCATCATTCTCATCTGCTCAAGACGATTTGGACTTGGGTGGTGCTGGAAGCAGCTGCAAAAACCAATACCAATACGTATTTAACAAAAATCTCAAGTTTGGTCTTTTTTTTTTTTTGAAATCCTCCTGAAGTTGTTCGTAAGTTTACATTTTGTTGCACATTTGGTCCCTCTACTTTACTCAAAATTTACCAGTTTAGTCCATACTTTGAAATCTTCAGAAGTCGTACTTAAGCTTGCATTTCACTCTGACCAAACTTGTCAAACAATCCATAATCGGGGACCAAAAATGTAATTTACTCCTGCTTTTAAGACTTGCATTTCGTTATCAGAGGGATTAAATCCAAAATGCAAACCTAAGGACAACTCATGAAGATTTAAAATTATTGGCCCAACTTGCAATATTGAGTAAAACACAAGGACCAAATTCGTAATATCGTCTAGAAAGTAGAAACTATATAATTACAATGGTATCTAATTTTTCGGGTAAAAACATTTTTTGTCCAAATTTTTTTGACTTGTATAAATAATTAATGGTTATAAAGTAAGTAAGTACCTGATAACAAGATATGAGGGAGCTGGCAAATCCAAAGGCTCCTGTAACACGAGGAGTCACCTTTTTGGGAGACAACTGGAGCAACCCGGCTGCAACCACAATATCCATGGCTGCTTTGATCAAAGCCAATGACCTCTCGTTTGATGATTTAATTTTAGCACGATACTCTTCATTCTGTATTGATTATTTAATTTCAATTTAAATTTAAATTAACTGAATAAATTATCCAAGAGGTATAACACAAACCTTGTATTTATTGGTATCCTTGAGTTCCTTATCCAATTTCTTCATTGACTTCGAAAGCCTCCCAAGCTCTCCTATCTGAAGACGAGCAAGGGTTGAATATGTAAAATATCAAAGACGAGGGTCAGATATGTAAAATGTTGAAGATGAGGGTTGGATATGTATGTACCTCGACTAAAGTAGTACAGACTGAAGACCCCATCCAACAGAAGAGAGATATCCTGCCAATTATTTCTGCCCGTTCTTTGTTCTAAAATAATAAAACTTCATGAGTCCAAAATGACATTCTGCTTTTATAAAAGTTTCTGTTCTGTTAAATAGTTAAAACGAATAGATAATTAATCAAAACTAGAAAAGATATCACACCTTGTAGATGCCGGATCTATGGAGCCAAACAACTTGGTCAAGGAACAAGAAAGTCGACAGTAATGCATTTTTTGACTGGACAAAAAAAAGCATTTTTTTTGATATTAGAAATATTAAAAAGAGAGAATTGACATTTGAAGATAAGAATTAAAGAATGCATACCTTCCCCAATAAAACTATTGGGAGGGGAGTTCCAGGGGAGACTGGACTGATAAGAGCATGCAAATCATTGACAAACTGCAAATATGATTTACAAATAAAATCAGATTCTATATTGTTGTGTTTGGTGCAAAATAGTTTGAATATTGTAACATAATTCAGACCTTAAAAAGACGGAAAACTTTCCTAGCCAAGCTAGTTGACTTGTCAACATTTTGTGCTGTTCCTGGCTCCCCATTACTCACGAATTTTGAGCCGTATTGTATTGCTCTGCAGATCTTGTCTCTGGCTTCAGCTTTGTTCAAATACAGAACAGCAAGAGCAAGTTCTGTCCTCGCAACATCTAATGTACTCATCTTTTATATTTTCTTGTATCTACAAAGCAAACAAAAATAAAACATGATTTTGTGATGTATGCAAGGCATGATTTTATCACTTATATGATGCAAGAATTTGATTCTATCACAAATTTCAATTGGAAAACTGGTTCTATTTCTTCGCCTTTTTGACAATATATCAGAATTTCTATCAAGATAGGTTGGATTTTTGGATATACAAGTTTAAAACGACCAATTATGATTCAATTAAAGTTCAAACAATCAAGAATCTTGTTACTTCTTCAACATGAAACCAAAATGAATCTTTATACAATGGTGTCCAACTCTCCGATGAACACGGAACGCCATCTATGCCATACACACAAAGGTTCTATTCATGGATTGAATTAACAGGAACATATACAGTTAAATAGCAATCATAGTAACAAGCAATTCCTCAGTCTCTTTATATGTTTTTCATCCTTTACCACCAATCAAACATTTTAATCAACAAGTGAAGAAGTATAGCCTTTTATCACACAAAGAAGACAATTCTGTCACATTTTCGTGAAAGGATTCCTTTTATAGTAGTATATACTTGCCTCCTTCCACTTTCTGAAAAGTTTTGAATCTAAAGTTTCCTTTTCGCCTATTATTACTTTTACAAATAATTTATACCAACGCTTTTGGTCCACAGATTTTTACTTATTCGAGTGTAATTGAGACATATCCGATTCATCCTCGAGCTTTTCAATTCAGCAGTATGTAAAACCCAACGAAGGAAGTAACCAGTCCAGAAATTCTACTTAATACCTACAGTTTTATCGAGAACTATAACAGAAGCACAAATAATTTAACAACATGAACAGCTCCATATCTGGAAAACCAAGGTCAACATACTAGAAATCTCTTCTTGTTCGAATAATAACCAAAGAAAATCGACAGACAAGCTTGAAGTTATCATAACTAACATACTGATCAACAATCCAATCCAAACAAAAAATTGGAAAACACAGACTGAATCATTAAGAGAACGGATCAGTATTCAATCGAAGTTTGCACAAGAAACATCAATAATTCGATATAAACATCAACTTGTAAGGTGAAGAGAGTAAAGAATTTGTATACCTGTAAGCTGAGAAAGAGATTGATAGCAGAAAATTTAGGGCTCAAAATTTCCTCCCTTTATAGAGTACACACATTGAGTGTGTGAGAGAGAAAGCGATCGGATTTGTATTGGCGAATGTGCCGAGCGGTCATCCTTTGAAAATCACAAAAATAAATTATAAATTAAAAATTAAAAAACAAATTTGTTTTAGAAAAGGGATATGATAAGGCCATGTTTGGTCGTCTATTTTTCTCTAGTAAAATTAGATTGATACGTCACCGTATGTTGGAATTTCTATTTTAAATATAAATTTATTTTTCTAATTAATCAAAGGTTTCCGGTAAAACTTATCTCATGTGATCAACTAACTATATTACGCTATGAAGTTTAAAAATATTATGGTAGGGCTATACAATCAACATAACCAGAATGTTATAAAAGGAGATAAATAAAAAGATATATAAAAAACAATTAAGACTAAAGATTGGTATAAATTCTTCCATGAAAAAAAAAAGACTTTGAGATTGAAATTTCAAATGTAGTGTATATTGTAATTACACAAAAGAGAATGTTTGTAATGTACATAGTGACCATACAAAATAACAAGCCTACAAATTTTAGTTTTTTTTTCCCACTAGTGGAGTAATAAGCAATAAAGATACTTCACAAAATCTTGCAATAATTTGACACTTCTTGATATAAATGACCCAGCAAAATTGGTTTGCCCAATAATTGTACCTTTATGGTTTCTAATTACTCTAAATTTTAATGCCTTTTATGAAATAGGTTATTGGACAAATAAGTGAAAAATGAATATTCAAATGGGATATGTGACCGAAATAATTACATCATCTTTTTTGTTAGCTTGAACAATAAAACTTGACATTCGATCCGAGTCCGAGCTAAATTCAAGTCTATTAAATTTCCCACTAGTTGATCTCAGGCTTTGAAGATGAGGCTCGAAAGGATCCAACCTCCTCATAAATTTGAACGGGAAGAGCTCAAGCTTGGATAGGGTCGGACTCATATATGCTCATTTACAACCTTAAGAAACATATTGGATATGTTTTAGCTTTGAGAATTGAAAATGTTTTAATTCTTTCTTTGTAGTTCATTTCCACTTTAGAAATCTGATGTAATTTTCAACCCATTGAATGAAAAACTACATTCCATTGAATATGTTGTTTTAAGATTAACACGCTTATAGTTCCATTAATTTGTATTTAACCCCTATTCTACAAACGTATTTAAATCTTTTTGGACGAAAAATGTCCTAATTTGACTTATGTTTTCCAAACTTTTTGAGAATTTTGTTGCATTGACATTTACCTTAAGTTTTGTAAAGATAAGATGTTTACTGAATATTCTCTTATTTGCAAAATCATTACACATAAGAATCCTTATAAGGCATTGTAGTATGGAAAAACCGATCCCAGTCAACTGTATATAATGTCAACTATATATAATGTGTTATGCATTTGCATGTCAAGGTGTAAAAAGTTAACATTGTAATTTACTTTGGGACAAATCAGGTGAAGACATTGAGACATGCACAAATTCACAACATTGTAATATGCATTAGTTCTATTTGCCTATGTTGGCTAAATAGTTAAGTATGTTGCTATTTTACATCATGTTCAGTACTTCAATTCCTAACACCAACAACAACAGTTTTACAATATTTTTAGAATTTCCTAAAAATACCTCCATAAACACGTCCCGTACATATACCTAGTATACATAGATACAGTCTGAAGGTCTTTGATGTCGTGAATAAATATAATTAATAATATTGATGTACGATACACAAATAATTAATAACACCCATGTATATATACACATGAAATATTGAATGTGTTTTTGTTATGTACATATTGATTTAAAATTACCTACCTTTTTGGTTTCTTCTATGTTGAATCTTTTTATCAACTTTTAGTAATCTTTGTTTCAAATAAGACTAAAGTTTGGTAGTTGGTTCTATTTTATAATTGGACCATATGTTATGTAATTCATATGATGTATTTTATAATCTCTAATAAACTATGAATAAAAAATATAATAATAAATGCTTTTTTATTTGTTTTAGTATTTTGTTAAGATTTATACCATATTTGATTAATATTTGGATACAATATATCTAAATGTAAGTTCTAAATTGTAATTTCCAGGATATAACAGAATACATGGTGTTATTATATTTTTATAACAAAGAATAAATATTTAATAAAGTATTTTTTAATAAGAAATATATCTTTTTGAAATATAAATATATTAAATATTCCAAATATCTACTTATTTAGTTATTTATAATATCTACCTATTTTAATAAACGAAACCTAAAAATATCACATGTTCATTTTCTAAAATTCCTATTTAACACGTGTCTATTCTATGATTTCTATAATTTTTTTTTTTTGTAACAAATCAATTTTAATTCGAATTTTAAAAATACAAAATCCTATCTTAATACTAATATTTTCGAAATATATGATAAAGTATTATATTTATTTTACTTAACAAGTTAATTTAGAATTACTTATAATGAACAATACACTTATTATCTTTTTTACATTTATTATTTTTTTTCTATATAATAATTTTAAAATACCGACCGTACATGTCAAGTCGTAGATCATTACTAAATATTCATATTTATAATATTACTTTATGGTAAAAATGATAATGTTATAGTTACTTAAATATTATAAGTATTACCTAATAATAAATACTTATAGGAGAGATGGTGATACGAACATAGAGGTTGAAGGGTATAGTCTGAGTGTCTGATCCTTTATCTATTAAAGCTTTCTTTTGTAATCTCTTAACATTTTAATTAATAGGCACATAAGTTGCTAAATGTTTAGCACAATTCTTCTAATTTTGGGGTAAAATTGATTTGTTTTATGAATCCAATAAATTATTGCATAAATATAAGTTAGTGTGTTAAAACTTGGTGTGATATAGAGTTAATGAATACTTTGTGTAAAGTAATTCTTAAATTATGTTTTTTTTGATGAAAGCATTTATAAGATCATCATACAAAATTTAGGTTAATAACCTAATATCATAAAAAATATTATATATCGAGTTTCTTTTTAAAGCTCTTTTACTTACTCAAAAAAATCTTATATTTTTTTCAATTTAACCATTTTAACAAGTTTACCATAATCTTCCTATTTTAGGCAAAAAAGTGAAAGAAAAAACCTCTAACTTTTTTTTTCCGAAACAAAACTCAACTTCCCCCCCTCCCCCCACCCCCCGGAAAAATACCCTAAAATGTGACAATTTTTAAATTTAGTTTTAGTTTTTCATGTTTTTCCGATTAGAAATAATTTCAGTCTTGAAAGTGATTTGATCTATAATAGTACCATTATATTTCTTTGAGACTTAATTTTTGTTTCCATTCGAACCAATTTTTTTGTTTTACTTCATAATTATTATGCTTTTTTTTTTTTGTTATTTATAGTGTTGTTAACGGTTTTTAGCATTAGAATTTGAAGAGAAAAAAAACATTTGATACTACTATTATGAAGAACAAGGTCTAAGTTTGTTTGGTATCTTATATGCTCATAGATTACATCAAGTGAAGAACAACGGTCTAAGTTGTTTTGGTATCTTATGTTGTTTTAAAAACAAAAAAGAAAGATTGTCAAGCCAAACTAGGCAGTTGTTCTTCATCTGCTATAATTTTTGTATGAATTTAATGATTTAAAAATAAAATTTTTTACTATGATTGATTTCCGCATTGATTATTACTATTTTACTCTAATGTTTGAGAGATATATTTTACTATGATTGATTTTTGAACTAATGTTTGTATGTATTTAATGATTTAAAAATGAAAAATATTACTAGTATTTTTGGGACATTATAATAATTCGAAACCAAATTTGATGAAGTTAGTGGCAATTTTACCTTTAACATGCCAAATAGATAAAATAAAATAAAAATGTTAAAACCCAAACACGTCAAATAAATAAAAGTCCTATATAATGTATCTTTAATACATTCATGATACATACATGAGCATGAAGATAACAAAATCATCAAGGTTAATAACAGTCAACAAGAATTAAAATCATCAAGGTTAATCAAAGTCAACAATAATTATAAGATCCAGTTATGTAATTAAATCAGGTCAAGAATATGGGTTGTAATCTTATTCTATTGAATTTATTTTATGATTCATATGTTTAAACCTATAAATTTCTTCGAAAAAAATCATTTTCGCTTATATGCATTTTTCCTTTGAAAAATCTGATTTTTGATATTCTTTAACTTATCTGCAAACATCAGCAACGATCCTTGCGTGCTCATCTTCCGTTCTGCATTCAATAGTGGTCCATGGCGATCACCATATTTCCAAGGCAAGTATTCATAAAACTCGAATCCACCTGGAAAAAAAAAAAAAAAAAAAAAAACTCTCAAAGATGATCCATGAATCAAGCGTCAAGATTCTTTTGTAGGAAATAATCATGTTTTTCCATAGGAAATAATCATGCTATCTAAAAAAATAATGTTGGATGTAATTTAGGTACACAACGGTCTGCTTGTTGGATGACATCTAACTTAGAAGGAGCCCGATCACAATGGAAATCAAACTCTCACATGAACTAAAACTAATCATGTTTAGAACTCACATCCTTTAGACTGCTTGTTTGTTTGTTTGTTTGTTTTTTTTTTTTTTTGTCATAGAGCGAGAACATAGCGTTCATAGATATCGAAAGATTTGTGTTTAGAATGACTTTTGAAAAAGTCAACAAAGTCAGTCTCTAGGAAGGGGAGAAGAGCTTCGAGAGCTCCTGTAAATTATACATTAGCATGAAGAACATTTTTTCCTTAATCCCTAAACTTGTCGATATCTTATTTGACGAACTAATATTTACTGATTTTTCAACCGGTTTGAGAGTCTCTTAAAGTTGTTGTGGTCAGTTTGACAATGGTTAAGTTATAGAATTACTTAGAAATGTTAAAGTGAATTTTTAACATGGATATTCATAATATTCAATCTCAAAAGCATATTTATACTATTTTCTCTCTAATAAGGGACAACAATTTCTAAATGACTTGGAATATCATTGGAGAGCATATTTGTGTATGATTTGTAATCGTGTCTCATTACATATTAGAAATGGAATTAATTTCCAAATTAGTCGAGCATACAAGATTAAAGAGCGTTTTTATTTGTGTTGAAACGAAACGACCGACTCTTAATTTTTAAATATACTAGAGGGGGCATATGGTCAAAAAGGTAACAAAAATGCCCCAAAATGGCCATTTAGTCGTTACAATAAATAAAATTAAAAAATTCATGAGAAGATATAAGAAATAACTACACGTCCTGTTAGACCATCTCCATTTTTTCCTTCATAAATAGAGTAAAAAATGGAGTAAATAGTGTTTCATCTTCAAACCTACTCCATTTTCTACCCCATTTTTTACCCCAAAAAGTATATTCCTAAAATATTCTATTTTTATAACTTATATATATTGTCAAATACACCCCTCTACTAATTAAACTCTATATTTATGATTAATTAATATAAATTAGTATACAACATGATATTAAAAATATTAAATATTGCATTTAAATTATAATTAGTAGATAAAATAAACTAGAAATATATAAAATAAAAATGAGAGGGACTAAAATTGACAACCAAATTTCACCTCCATTTTTAGAGATATGAAT
Organism: Lactuca sativa; assembly: GCF_002870075.4. NCBI lineage: Eukaryota > Viridiplantae > Streptophyta > Magnoliopsida > Asterales > Asteraceae > Lactuca > Lactuca sativa. Next base: position 6,978,354 of record NC_056629.2, read on the forward strand.
AGTATGGGGGAATACTATTCATATCTCCAAAAATGAAGGTGGAAATGGGGTAGGGTTGGAGAAGAATGGAGGAAGAAATAGAGTATGAGGGTGGTTTGGAGATACCCTTAGTCCTTAACTTAGTTGGACTTTTCTAATTGTTCCATCATAATTGGCCCCTTAAACAATCTTTTTTTTTTTTTTTTTTCAAAACAAATCAACCTTTCAAAGATCAGAAAATGTCTTTCAGGTTGGGCGCCGACCCTTTTTGTCGGGCCCAATGCACCTTTATCGCTCTACTACTACTAGTTGGCAAGGGCATCGAGGCATGTACAATGTTGAAATAAAAACGCCAAATTTGGTGTATTAAATAATAACTTATTAGTTTACATTAAATCACCTAATCCCTATAAGCACCAGTGCCAACTAGCAGCCGCAATTTTGGGAGGGCTATGGCAATGGTTAATCACTTTAGTCATTATATAGAATTTTTGTTTTATAATATTTTCATATTTTTCGAACCATTTCCAAGGTTTCAAACGAGGATGGCTCACAAAAATGGACCTGGACACTTGGCCCTGCTAGATTATTCACTGTTTCATCGCTGAGATCCCATATTGACAATATTATCCTTCCCTGTAGCGATGGAAATTGGATGTGGAATCCACTTGTATCAGGGAAGTTAAACATTCTTGCATGGAGAGCATGTAAGGGTAGACTTCCATCTATGGATAATCTTTTCAAATATGGTATCAGCTCTTCAAACTGGTGTAAAATGTGTAATGCGGCTCCAGAATCTACGGATCATATTTTTGTGGGTTGCGTGGTCTCAAGGGAAGTATGGCTGCAAGTGTGTAAATGGTGGCGACTATTGGATTGCTCTTACAACTCATGTCGTGAATTGCTAGACTGTAAATTAAAGATTGGTGGACATCAAAGGCTGCTGATGATTCATGAAGCTATAATGCTAGTATTCATGTGGGTAATCTGGAGTTACAGGAATGTTAAGGCTCATGGATCTAATGCAAAATCACACACGATGTTGGCATCTGAGGTTCAAGCTCTGTCTCATCTATGGATAAATGCTCGGAAGAGGAGAGGTCAAAATATATGCTGGAACGAATGGTGCTCTGACCCGGTTTTGGAATGCTATAGAAAGTTGTAGTTTCTTTTTTACAGTCTTGCGCTTTGCTTTTGTTGTGTTTTACTTTTGTACTTCTCCCTTTTGTATCTCTAGCTCCTGGCTAGCTTTCTTTTTTAATTTTATGCCTGCAGTTCAAAAAAAATATATTTTTAATTAATTCACGTAAGTTGCTAAATGTTTAGCACAATTTTTCTAAACTTAGGGTAACAACGATTTGTTTTTTAATATAATAAATTCATAAATACTGAGCCAGCAATCATTATCACACTAATCATGTAATTCAATATTTAGACCTTGCATGTGTTGGGCCTACCAACAATGCAAAACTAATCATGTAATTCACTATTTATTGGGCTAACAATTGGTAACGTTAACCCATTAGATAAGTCTCACAATAGAATTGGAAATGATAGAAACCAAATACAAGTTGTCTTTGGATTTACTTTACTTTCGTTTTTGTTATTTTTAGAGATTATGTAAACTTATATATTTATTCTTAAAATATATTCAACAACTAGATTATGACCCGCGTAAAACGCGGGGGAACATATAAAAAATACATATAAAAGTATAAAAAGTTGGCACAATAATTAAAAAGAAAGTAAAAGAAATAGAATTAGTTTTATTGGTAACATTGAAAAAAACAATGAAATACTTGAATATCTATAACCGATGAAGGACCTCTTTGTAAACAACGTTTTTTGTTTTATTATTTGGACGACCTTGTCATATATGAGTACCTTCAATACTATATCTTTTTAATTTATACTCTTATTAGGTTCAGGAACCAATGTCAGTTGTCTTTTTTCTTTCTTGTTGATGTATCAATTAATGCAATACAAATTGGTGCTACATTTGGAGCTTTTAGTGCTATTAGTCGATTTGTTAATGATCTTCCAGTAAGTTCATGTTTTTTTCAAAAAAATTACAACTGTTTATATGTTCTTCAAGTTAATGTTTTATTGATTTGTAATAATAATAATATGATCGGTGTAGGAGGGTCCTTAAACACTTGTGGGAATTACATTTGACTCATTGCAATAGGTTATTTAAAAAAAATAACCTTTCAAAAAGAATTATTCCTTCAAGCTCTTTTGCATTTTTTATTGCAGCCATTGATTTTCTTAGTTCCAGACATATATGATGTTTACACTCCTCTCCCCTCTGATGTTATTTTTCAACTTTCTAAGGTGATGAAGTTACCAAAGACTGGTGTTGACGATCATTGGACAATAGCAAATAACATAAATGCTTTTTCAAGAATCCTATAAGTAAATCTATTTTTAACTCAAGTTACGACAACACCCTTGTGTTTGTCTGTCGTGTGTTTATCATAACATTTATTAAGGGTATTACTATCAATTTATACATATCTCCAAATATAAGTCAATTTTAATCAAGGGGCAAAATACTCCCTTTTCTTAAGTTGGCAAAAAACTTTAACCTGGAGAACACAAGTGCGACCTATATGAAAACTGTCAAATATCCTCTAGAATCTGAAATGTTATAAGTTGCCGTTGTAGTTGAATTATCTGTAATTTTTCATTTTCATTTAAGTTCTTTTTGGGATTAAACAAAAGGAAAAACAACATAATTTCGTTGTATGAAAAAAATTCAGAGTACAAGGCTACAATTGATATAAAACCCTAAAATGATAGCTCATAACATTGGCCTAACTCATCTAATTTTGTATCATACACTAAAAGAACAAATAAAAGAATAAAAAAGCAGTGGCAATGAAAACCTTTGTTTTGTGTACCAATAAGTTGGCATAAAACTCAACAGTTCTTGAATATAGGAAGAGTCTACTCTTCAAAAATGAAATTGGAAACTATAATAAGTAACCAGTTCATGTAGATGTGCAGTCCGTAATCAAATCTGACCGTCCGAGTATACCTGATGGGCTAAATTTCTCATAGCATGACAAAATCACTGATGAGAAATTCCTTTGGTGGCAAGTTAAAAAGCTTTTTGAATGTCGAATTCCTATGAGGTGACTTCATATTGAGCTGTCAAGAAGTTAGAATAATTCGTATAGATGTGTAGTCCATAATCAATACTCCTATAATGCAAAAGTTAAAAGATTTTACAAAAAAAATGAAAATAAAACTCCCTAAAAAAAGAAGTGTAAAAGGGTCATTTACCAAACTTTAGATGGCTGTAAAAAAGAAACGCTCTTTGTTCATACTTACTTCACACAGACATCATTTTAATAATGCAAATGTCAATTTACCTATAAGGAAATTAAAAATAAATAAATAAGCCAAACCTAAGATCCTTTTTGACAACATATGCATCCAACTTAACTATATTGGATCTTGGAAAGCAAATGTATCGGGTAATGCAGGTGAAGAATATGAAATTGATTTTCCAACATCCATTTTGGGTAACATCCACTTTCATATCCCTTTTACACATACTTCGACTCTCATCATGTGCGATTCTTGATTCTGTTAAAAAAATACAAAGTTATACAACCATATAAATCATATAAGAATTGCACTTTTAGAAAGCATGCATATTATGCAATACGGTTAGAACACGTTTCGTCTTCAAATGTAAGAATCTTAAGAATGACCTAACTACAAAGATTCTCAAGTATAGTGTCCCGCGATTGATTTTTTATTCCAGTGAAAGGGATTGTATCCCATTACCTCGATGGTATATTATCTAAGAAAGTAAGAAATAAGGTCAAATGGAACTTGATGGCAAAACACCATTCTCTCATTGGTTATACTAAAAAATATATAAATTTTATAAATTCTTGGAAGTGGATATATTCTGTTTTGATAATCAACCTTTTATACATAAAAATCCTAAATCTTCCCGATGATAAACTTCGATAGTACACGGTCATTACAATTTTTTTTTTGTCTTAATAGCTTAAGCATCTAATAATAGCTTAAGGATATGAATATAAACTAAAGAACTACATACAATACATACCTAATAACCTCAAATGCTCCAAAGCTTCAAATATTCATCTCACACTTCTTCTCTCAACTTTTACATATTGACGGCATGTCTCCAATGGGTTGAAGCGCTTCAAGACTTATGAAATTGTTCATAATCTGTAATGATAACATAATACTTTTTAATCTTAATCCAAATATAAATTCTAATCGAGTACCTAAAAAACTATATTATGGTGTCCCTGCTTTACAGTATTAGAAAAATAAATAAAAAAATCTTACCTTTTTTTTGCAACTTTTTCATAAATTGCATAAAAAGATCTATCAATCTTTTTTTTTTTGTCAAGGATTTAATCTCCCTCATCATACCAAAATCATAGTATATTAATGACTCATGATTCATGATTTATCCGAGCCAATTGCAAGGTTTCTAGGATGAGGATCAACATGAAAAATAATCGGTTGGTATCTACATAAAATAGGAAAAATATATTAAAAATTCAGTAAAAACTAAAAGCATTTTTTATTTTTTTTAATGAGCGTATTCATCTGGGTGTTGAGCGTCTTATTTTGGGAGTTTTTCGATACTTTTTTTTAGTCCAAAAGAAAAGTTTCGTTTTATTTTAGAGACAGAATTATAAAATTATTTGACCACTTCTATTTTTTATGATCATACAGACAAATGTTGACCATTTTTTTATATTATTTTACCAACTACTCAATTAATCTGAACTCTGAAACTAATAACCCACCTAATATCTTTTGACGACAACTTCTCTGTCTATTCTATCGTTTTCTACAACTAAAAACAAATACAAAATAGAGATATATTTACCTATCATATTACTTGTTCCATCACTAACAACAACAAAAATTTAGCAAGAAACATATTTGAAGATTGAATTGCTACCTGATGCAAATCGACTCCTTTTTTATTCCCTTTTTTGTTTATCTTCATATGCTGATAACATAAAAAATTGGTATTTGCAAGATGATGTTAGATGTTCTTGAGGTACTGAGAGTTGAAATCAAGAACACATATCATAATTGTGTTCAACAAAAACCCAACATCAACATCAAGATAGTCCTGAAGAAAAAGTAAGCACACAAAAGCTATATATATATATATATATATATATATATATATATATATATATATATATATATATATATAAACAGAAAATGGTGAAAAAAAAATGAGGGAAAAGAAGAAAACAGTAACAAAAATCATATAAAATGCAAAGCAAAAGGTTGGAGTGGTGTAGAAAACAAACCTATGAATAAATCAAAAACACGAACATGTTAACTGTGTGTGTATGTTGTCTTTCTAGTTTCTGCAACATATAGAAAGAGTGAGGCGGAGAAGGAGCGGCGATTCCCTTAATTCCTGAAAGCAAGCGTAGAAATTAAGTTTTTTTTTAACAAAATTGAGAAATAAACACCAGAAATCGAAACATAACAAATCAATTATAAGTTGTTGTGCGGAGAAACAAATAATTGACTGGAAGAAGGAGAACCCTAAGGTGAAACGCAATAAATATGAAGAAAGGGAAGGAGACGAAATATATGAGTGCTTGCGGTTGTGATCATAAGATGAAATGGATTCGAGGTTACATAAGGATGAATCAAAGAGATAAGATTATGGATTGTCTACGCATAGAGACTTGGGAAGAGAAATTGTATCTGGATTCGAGGTCATAGAAGGGAGAATCGGTTGAATCGTTGTGAAAGAAAACATACTCATCATTGAAATTAGTGGGAGAATCTTTCTGATGTATCTTCCAGCACCATTGATCTTCATATTTCTTACCTGCAATGAATTGAAAAGAAAATAATGCCTGTGTTAGTGATTTTCAAACCAGAACAAAAGAAACGGGTAATGACGGGTGTGGTTGACCGAATGATGATGTCATTAATAAATTTCATAATTTTAAAAATAATTTTATTTTTGGTGAGATTTAATTGTCATTAATAGATTTCCTAATTTTAAAAGTAATTTTATTTTTGGTGAGATTTAATTATAATTAATAGATTTCCTAATTTTAAAAATAATTTTATTTTTGGTTAGATTTAATTGTCATTAATAGATTTTATAAAGTAATTGTCATTAATAGATTTTATAAAATTGGTGGACCAAAAAAAGATTGACCGAATGATGATGTCAGCATAACGATCTAAATGTAGAAAAGATATGAATGAAACACAATCAATGACCCTGATTGTTGAAAGTGATGTCATAAAATTTCTCTTTTAATAATATTTAAAGATAGATCGTATTTGTATCATGATCATGTTTACTTAGTCGTATTATAAACTTTTTTTTTATTTTAAACAAAAGTTATGATGTAAACATTTTTTCTAGACAAAACTTCAAAAATGGTCCCTGTGGTTTCAAAAAATATCAAGTTTAGTCCCTAAGTTCAACAAACCTCACAGATGGTCCCTATGGTTTCAAAAATTTTAACAAAGGGTCCTTCCGCCTAACTCCGTCAGCTTTCTACCATTAAGTGAGGGGCATTTTCGTCATTTCAATACACAGGGACCATTTATGAGGTTTTCTCTATATAAAAAAAAGAAAAAAAATATAATTATTTAATTAAAGGGCCCATCTCTCTCTCAATTTAACCCAATATGAAACAGTTCTTGGATTTGGAAACCCAAGATCGTCATCCCAATTTCCGACCATCTACACTCCGATCAAACCCTTACCCAACATCACCCTCTCCTCCCTTACTCCTTCTCCACAACTATAATTTCCGATTCATACTCAACCCTTTTTCCATCGTCGAATTCTCCACCAAAATTTGGACATGTTCCTTCTGCCTCCACTGCAATCACTTTCCTCACCAATATCAATCCAATTCCGATGATAACCTCCCGATGAAGCTCTCTCTATCTCATACAAATACACAAACTGTCGACTTGTTTTCATCAAATCCTCTCCGTAGAATCAATTGAGAAAACTGGAGGTGACGGGAAAGAAAAGCAAGTAATAAACACACACACACACACACACAACTTATACGTATACATCATCAGAGCCGAAGAAACCCAGGAAAGACTTGTCAGAATCAGCCACCAAATTTAAAACCCAAGAATCCCTCGTCGGAATCTCTAATGGGTTTTCAAACCTGTAAAAACAACCCAGATCTAAAACTGGAGATAAAGGAAATCTATTTGGATAAAGGTTGTTGTAATCTCTAGACCAAGTGTCTGATTAAAACAAGCATATATTAGGGATAGAAATAGAGATCGACGTTGTCGATCCTCACGGCAGTCTATGTGAGCCGTCGCCGCCCCCAAGAAAGAATGGATCCTTGTGGTTTTGATTCACTGGACCACCTCATCTTCCGTGTAATTTGATTTGTGGTTTGATTCCATCTCATGACCATCGAACCCTTGACCTCGTCTATGTGGTTCTGCATCATTGTGTTTAATTAACACTAAACCCAAATCTTGAAAATCTTTGAGAATCCCCTGAATCATTGAGCTTAATCCAATGGAAAGCGACATGAATTTGAATGAGCTCAGAAACCAGCAACACCATGAATGATAGGTCCTTGAAGAAACAAATTCGGGTGAGTAATCGACAGGTTTTTTTTAGAGTAAATTACATGAATGGTCCCTATGGTTTGGGGTAATATGCATGCTTGGTCCCTAACTTATTTTTTTTAACTCGGAAGGTCCTTACTGTTTGTTTTCGTTGCATGTTTGGTCCCTACTGTTTGTTTTTGTTACACGTTTGATCCCTATCTTACCTAAAAAGACTATTATTTAAATAGTGAAAAATAGTGGGGTAGGTAAGGTAAGGCGAGGGGGTGAAATTGGAGGTGTGTTTATTTAAATAAATCAAAAAATCAAGGGCAAAATAGTCTTTTTTTTAGGTAAGACAGGGACCAAACGTGTAACAAAAACATATACTAGGGACCTTCCGAGTTAAAAAAATAAGTTATGGACCAAACGCGCAAATTACCATAAACCATAAGGACTATTCGTGTAATTTACTCTTTTTTTTTTACTTCAAATCCATTTGATCGATGATCAGAGTAAGTGATGGCAAATGAAAGAGGGCCAAGGAAGGAGAGAGAGAGAGAGAGAGAGAGAGAGAGAGAGAGAGAGAGAGAGAGAGAGAGAGAGAGAGGGTGGGACCCTTTAATTAAATATTTTTGTTCTTTTTTTTATATAGAGAAAACCTCACAAATGGTCCTTGTGTATTGAAATGACGAAAATGTCCCTCACTTACCGGTAGAAAGCTGACGGAATTAGGCGGAAGGACCATTTGTTAAAAGTTTTGAAACCACAGGAACCATCTGTGAGGTTTTTGAACTTAGGGACTAAACTTGATATTTTTGGAAACCACAGGGATCATTTTTGAAGTTTTGTCCTTTTTCTAATATATCGGGTATCTTTAAACCTTTTTTTTTAATATCAGTTAAATTATTTGTATCTTTTTTAAATTTTTGTAAAGGTTATATGTTATTTTAAACATATGTAACATTTATAAATTTAAACAGCACTTAACAATAACATTAAATAAAATTAATTTACTATAATATATAAAATTAAAATAAATACTATTTAGAGTTTATATTTTGTTTTTATCATGTCACACATCATTTAATAAAAAAATATATCATATGATAATTGCACTTCTACTATTGAAGCTAAAAAACAAAGCTTTGGAGTTTAAAAGTGGTCGATATCATTGACCCATTAAAATAGTAAAAACCTAGGTTCTAAAAAGATTGTCATAACGCGTCATGACTCTAAAGCTTGTATTTGACGTCATGCTTTAACAAAATATTTTCATAAGTCATATATGTATATAAAAAGTGAATAATAGTAAATATTCCTTTCGAGATGCACTAAATGAGGTTCTTTGAGTTTTATATTTTATATAGTTAACTATATTTATTCAAAATGTTTTATTTGCCCATATCTATATTTAACCTTAAAATTTTTATTATATGTTGACTTTAGATTTAGTAGTTTTTATTTTAATTTCATATATCGTAATAAATTAATTTTAAGCTTTTAATTACCTTTCAACTTTATGAATATTATATATGCCTAAAAAAATAATAAATTAAATGAAAGGAATTTATAAAAGATTGTACAAAGATAAGGGTAATTACTAATTAGTTATATCTTTAAAAAAAATGGACAATGTTGAAGAAAGTTTGAATTTATAGCCTTTTAGTTTATCAAGGTTAACCACACTAGTTGTTTCTATTTAGATTTATAGTTTTCCTTTAACCAAGGTTCAAAAAAGACATTGGGACAACATAGTTCGTTAACCAATGAAAGTCTGAAAATTAATACTCCTTCCGTATCAAATTAATAATTTACTTTTGATTTTTGAAGTTTTTTTTTTCTTCAACTTTAACCTTAAATATTTTTATTTGTGTTATATATTACTTGATAAATCTTATAACCATGAAAAAACATTTAAAAGACAATTCATTCATATATTTTGCATCAAGTATTATCTATCAAAAACTAAAATATTCAATGTCAAAATTGAAGAAAAAAAACTTCAAAAGTCAAAAGTAGACTATCAATTTGGGACGGAGGTACTATCAGTATGGACTCCGGTCGATTTTCCAATAGCACGTTTAATCGATAGGTTATTAGTCGATTGCTTTAGATGGGTTGGAGCGGGCAACAAAGAGCGACGTTATTCCGACGTGGCATCCAAATAACGCCGGTATAACGGGTGGAACACCGACCCCGGTCTCCGTTTTCGACGTTTGGGTAACGGGACGAAACGCATGTAACGGTTTATTTTTCGACCGTTGTGGAACAATCACGAATAAAAAAAATCACTTTAAAAGGATGTATTTTTTTTTTTTGTAAAAATGTGTTTCAACGGATAACCAATACAATGGAAAACAAGTATCGTAATTACAGTTGTTTTAAAAAATGTATGTTCTTTAGATTATTAAATAATTGTTTTAAAAATTAAATATATGTTCTTTAGATTATTAAATAATTGTTTTAACAATTAAATATATGTTCTTTGGATTATTAAATAATTGTTTTAAAAATTAAATATATGTTTAGGTATGAATATTTCCGAATGAGGTATGATGCGTGTAACGACCCGTCTCCGGTATGATAATTCCTTAGTATTTATTTAGAAATTTGCAAGAGGGACTCGGCGAGTTCATAGCTTGACTCGCCAAGTAGGGACGGGATTTCGAGCACGTGTTAGTCGACGACTCGGCGAGTCCATATTCGGGACTCTGCGAGTCTGCCTGCCTGGAAGAAACCCTAAATCCCCGGGTTGCTCACTATTTAAGCCACCTTATAGCCCCCATTCTCGCCTCCTTCACCCTCAGAAAGCTGTGAGAAAACCCTAATCCATCCTTGAGTGATCTAAGTGTTTTTGTGTTAAATTTTTTGAAGACTTGAAGAAGGAAAAGAAGAAAGGAGCAAGGAGAAGAGTTGTAGAGCATAGATTCAAGGGCAAATCAGAGTTCTTTGAGGTATTCTTCGGATTTCCCCCTGTTTTATGCTTTAAACCTCCATTAGAACTCTTCTAGATCTAGTTTGATGCTTTTCTCAAGCCTTATGATTGTATGGATACCCTATTATGTCGAGATATCTTTAGATCTGTTCATCTAGGAGTTGGAGAGCCCAGATCTATTGCCTTTTTGAAGTTACTTTGCATAAGAACCCTAGATCTACCCTTTTAAGTGCCTTTTTAGCCTTTATCTCCTTTTTCATGTGTTTGTACACGTAAAGTTGGAAACTTTACGTGGTGAATCAGCTTATTGGGCTCAGATCTATCTTTTGTATGTAATGAACTCAAGCAGAATCGAGTTTAAAATAGTTGCATGGTTGTGACTCGGCGAGTCGGAAGAACGACTCGGCGAGTCGAGTCGCGAGTCCCCGATTTCTTCCTTTTTGAGTGATGCCGAGTGGGACCAGTGAGTAGTAGAGTGGACTCAACGATTTCGAGGTCAGACTCAGTGATGGGGGGACTCGGCGAGTTGTTCATACAACTCGGCGAGTCCAAGGCAATCTTCTTAAGCTCAAGAACAGCTCGTCGAGTTGTTCATATGACTCGGCGAGTCGGATGCAGATTGTCTGAGTTCTTGGATCGAGAGATTACTCGTCGAGTCGACACCATACTCGACGAGTAGCCACGAGTGGGGTTGTGAAATGAGATTAGAGACTCGGCGAGTTGGCGGCCCAACTCGGCGAGTCAGGTCAACTGTGAGTTGACTTTGACCGAGAGGGTTGACTTTGACCAAGGGTAAAAGAGTCATTTTACTCCAGTGCAGTGTTTAGTATTTGATTAAGTGTGTTTATGGACTTGTAGCCGGGGAGATACCGGAGCAGCAGCAGATAGCTTCCAGAGCCATACACACAGCAGCCAGTTCACGAGGTGAGTTTCCTTTCAGTAGGAACGGGTCTACGGCCACAATGCCGGCCCGTTTAATTAGTAGTAGTTAGAATGCTTGATGTCTTTGTGATTCAAGCATGTTTGTGTTATGTGTTCCGGACTCTGTTCCAATGCAGTATGCAGTATATGTGATTATAATAGTTGATATGTGTTATGCTATGCCATGATCAGCCAGTTCCGGACTTCAGTCCGATGCAGGGGACAAGGTCCCAGTCAGTTCCGGACTTCGGTCCGATGCAGCTAGTTCCGGACTTCGGTCCGATGCAGTCAGTTTCGGACTTCGGTCCGATGCAGTTAGTTCCGGACTCTGGTCCGACGCAGGGGACAAGGTCCCAGTCAGTTCCGGATTTCGGTCCGATGCAGCTAGTTCCATACTTCGGTCTGATGCAGTGGGCAAGGCCCAGTATGTGCTTTATATATGTATTGTATGGTATGTGGTAGCTTGGGGGGAGCTCACTAAGCTTCGTGCTTACAGTTTCAGTTTTGGTTTCAAGTACTTCCGCAAGCAAAGGGAAGAGCTCGGGATGATGGCATCGCACACACACACCACAGCTTCAGTATTTATCCTGGGAGTTGACTCAGTTTTCTTAGATATGTTTTGATACAGATGTGATACAGTTTTCTCGTTACAGTGTTTTTTTTAGTATGGTTTTGAGATACGCAACGCGTGGTCTTATTATGATATACTCAGTTTTATGATTTTTGGTTATATTAAAAATGAAATTTTCGGGTCGTATTTTTGGGTCGTTTCAATGCGAGAGGTAAACGAGGTTTTATAGGGTTGCAAAAATGTGTTGCTGCAATCAAGCTTATGGCTTTGGGGGAGTCACCCGATTCTAATGATGACTATATGAGAATATCAAAATGAACTGCAGTACTGCACGAGAAAGTTTGTATAGATTGGCGAGAGGTGTTATCGAAACCTTCGGTGACAAATACTTGCACACACCTTCATTGAATGACATGAAACAACTATATACGTCGCATGAAGAACGACATCGTTTTCCTGGAATGTTTGGAAGCAGTGATTGCACAAAGTGGATATGGGGAAATTGTCATGTGGCGTGGAAATGTCAATACACAAGTGGTCATCTTGTATCACCTTCGTTAGTATTAGAGGCTATTGCGTCACAAGACGTATGGATGTGGCATGCTTTTTTTGGAGTTGCGTGTTCTAACAACGACGTAAAAGTTCTTGATCAGTCACCAATATTTCAGGACCTTTTGATAGGAAACGCAACAGATGCTCCTGTCATAGTAAATGACCATGAGTATAAGTTCGAGTATTACATCACAGATGGAATATACCCACCATATTATACGTTTGTGAAGGCGTTTTGACACCTGATACAATCAAGAGACAAAAATTTCAAGAGAAGACAAGAAGGAGCACGTAAGGATGTGGAACATGCTTTCGGAGTTCTGAAAGCAAAATGACACTTAGTTGAGCATGCGACACGTCCATATGAGTTGGACACTCTACGAGATATTATGTATGCATGTATCATAATGCATAGCATGGTGATTGAAGATAAATGACAAAACATTACGGAGTCTACACCTACAAAACCTGAACACATTCAATTTCAACCAGGGACAGCAAAATACTTACATAGAGTCGTTGATATTCAAGACCAATGAAAACACAAACAACTTTGAAAAGACTTGGTAGATCATATCTACGATGACATTGAAGATGAATAATTTATGTAAAAAGTGTAATTTCTTTCGTTTTTTTTTAAAAGGTTTTTAAATGTTTTTATCTTTAGTTGTAATTTTTTTATGTTGTTTTTAATTTAGGATTTAAAATTTTATTTTTACTTTTTAAATGTTATTTTTAATTTATGATTTAATTTATATGATAATTATAAATATTATGACATAAAAAAAAAGAAATTGGAAATATAGAAATTCAAAACATAAAAAAATAACAAATAAAATAAAAAATAAGAGGTGTTATTACATGTTATTTGGTGTTGCCCATTTCCATCTTGAGTGTTATATAACACCTTTTGGTTATGGTAACATACAATAACATATTGCACACACCCAACACCTAAACTTTTGCGTATTAATCAATATGAGATATTTATTACAAACTTTTCTATTAAAATTCTTATTTTATATCAATGTGAGATGACTTCTGAGTATAATCAATATGAGATGAATCATTACAAACTTTTCTATTAAAATTCCTATTTTATATCAATGTGACATGAGTGGTTGCATACTCACACAATTCAACTTTTTATTTCATATAACTATTAAATATGTTATTGCATTCAATTAGAGTTAAATCTGTATAAAAGAAGAAATTGCTTTATTCATTCTTAGTGACAGTTTTGGCCATTTATTAATAGATAATGATAAAAACAAATTAAACAAAAACATGTGGCCCTTAAATGCACAATGTGATATGATGTTGCTACTTACTAAAACCATTATCGGGCCACTAACTTTAAGTATTATAAGATTTTCCTTTATTTTCTTATAGAAATCTAAACATTATTTTCTGAAAGAAATCTGAAGTTGGTTTTGTTAAACATGATGAGTAAACAGTACTTTTAAAAATTCGAATAAGTTACTTGTAAACAAAAGTTATATTTTTGTTTAATTGTCTGGTAAATGTGAAATATTTTTACAAGAGACAATTATACGGATTGGAGGGAATCATTAAATCAAAGACTTCATTAATGATGACCCATCCGGAAAAAAAATCACAGTATAAACCATTAGAGTTGTGGTACTGACTTGGTAATATATGTAAAAAATATGGGTTAGATGCAATTGTTATGCATCTTTTAACATGTTTTTTTATTACTTCCACCTTATCATTTAATGGTGGGTTCCCTTGTGTTTCAATAAATTGTGTATGTCTCGTTTTCTTTGCAGAATGTCCTACTATTCATTTTTAATATAATTTTCAGGGTAAATTGGATTGGTACGAGAACATGAAGATTTGAGGATGCACGTAAGGAAACACTGAAGCATAATCGGAGCTGAAAATTACTAATGGAAGATGGGCACTGGATGGAAGGAGCTAAAACTTAAGATTTATGCATGAAATGCATGGAAATGCCTTTACACGGTTGTGTGACCCTATTACATGACATGTAAGCATCCTACAGAAGTTGTGGACCATTTATTCATGCATAAAACCACCACAAGATTACATGATCGTGTAAGACTACCGCAAGTGTTATACAACCTTTCAAGCATCCCAAGCAATCCACAACATGATTACATAACCGTGCTTCCCTTTACACGATCATGTTTTTTTCCTGGAGTCCCAAAATGGCATTGTACTTCATTAAACCGACTCAACATTTTGAAAGTGTCTGAAGGATGCCAAAATAGAGAAAGTCGTAGGTAAAGGGTTATCCATCAATTAGTGAACACCTATATTTTTAAGGGAGTGAAAAACTAATTTTCGGGGATAAAGACCTCGTTGGCGACTCAAAAATGTCTTTGGTATTTTTCAGATTAATCTAACATCCTAGAAATTCTTGAAATACTTCCCAAACATGCTAGCCAGATCCCAGGACGCCCCAAAAATGCCATTATGATGTTGATTTTTGTAAAAAAAAAACATCCCATCTTGAAAAGCCATAAATGCCTAGGCGTCCTAACCCTTAGTTCCAGAGTTTAGCAAAAGAAAAAAAAAGAAGAGAAAAGAAAGTCACAAGAAAAAAGAAGAGAAAGGAAAAGAAAACAAAATTTTTCTTTGTGTTCCCGAGTTGGAGAGAAATGGAAGGAAAATGAATCATTTTATTCTTTCTTTCCAAATCCTCCCAAATCGGAAGGAAAGTTAGGGGGGGAAACGATCCTCCCATTTCCCTCCACTTCCCTCCTTTAATGAAACTCGGGAACACCAATTTCTTTTATTTTCTTCTCAATTCCACCTATTTCCTTTCATTTCTCTCGTTAAGTTGAACTCGGGAACGGGGTGTAAGAAGGCTAAAAAACTCATGAGTTCCAAGCTAGTTTTGGTAATGAAACTGGCGGAATTATCTTAACGAGCAAACGCCAAAGTTGGGGAAAACTCTTGAATCACATCGATTGGAGCACTAGAGTGAAAGATATGGTTAAAAGATTGAGGACTTTGCTCGACAATATATTTTATTCAGTACTTTGTTTGGTTTGTCCCACATGCTCGTCGGCCCCTATTTTCTTAGTGGTATAGTTTTCACCAATTTCTTTCACTTTTTTTTTTTTCATATGCATGTATATTCAATAACTTTATCAAGGAAGACCGTTGTTTGGCAAACATACACTGAAATAAGTGTTTTCAAACATTTTACCACATACATAAGATGAACCAATCAAGAAGACACATTAACTAAATGTGGAATGTGGAATGTTAAGTAATAGGACACCCACCCAATCAGTGTATTTGAAGTATGGACGGATGAATGTGAGATGATATAGAGTACCGACTTGGCTCTGATATAAAATGGGGTAGCGACAGGGGCTTAGATAAATCTGTTTTGGACTCGGTGTCAGCCAGAGTGCGATGTAGGTTTGTAGTGAAGCATGCACACATGCTCAAAGATGTATGTGACATATTCCGCTGACTGAGCGTGATGAGTGTGAGTATCAAAAATCCTAAGAAAGTAATTTAGTTACTTGAAGTCGGTACATGAGAACTCGTGACTTAGAGTTGTGATGAGGTGTCACATAAGCGTCGATGAGGATGTTGTCAAAAGGATATCATATAGATAAAAAGAGACCGGATCTTGTTTGGAATATTAGGGTTTGCGGTGGAGATCTGGATACCAACTTGGATCGTGATATCATTTTCCGAACTGATATTTCTACCCTATGTCTGGGTTACAAGAAATTCAACCTAGGATAATCCAAGCGGACACCTACGTTTCTAGGCACAGAAAACGTAAGCTATTATGCTAAAGGGTTCTGTGAATGTGTGATGAAAAACGAGAGCTAAAGAACGTCTACTTTATGGAAAGGAAGAGTTGTTTATATACTAAACACGATTAGGGTTTCATTAGGGTTGGGCCGTCATTAGTTGCTTTGGAAGCAAGTAATATTAATCCGGATTAGGGTTACCAAAAACTAAGGAGTTTCGTTAGTTTTACCATAATCACCCTCAAGGAATTGAGTTTTCCATTATGATGCCACATGCAAAATTCGGTGAGGTTTTGGGGCGCAGCGGGACCCCAGCCAGGGGCTCTGCCCCTTGGACACCGCTAGGGGCACTGCCCCTTTGGAAACCCCGAACTCCCGACTAGTCGTCGAACCGGCTTCTGACTCGATCTTATACATGTGTGCACTCCACACAACCCCGTACATGTATTAGAGTACAAATCATGAAGCCCCTTAGCTCACATGTTAGTTCCAGTTACTTAAAATGACATGATGACACTAAATCACCAACAGATCTGGTGATATATAAGAAAGAGTTTGGGCGGCTGTGATGGAACCCAATACATGTAGTAAACTAGGTAAAACAATGGAATCATGTGCGAGAAGCTTGCTTGAAACCAATAAGGACCTTTGAGGATGATAGCATGATCGGGGTAGGTTGATCACTGAAACCAAGGGTTGGTAAAAATCAACCACTTGGGAAACGATGTGTTTATGTTAGCTAGTTTAAAGGATACAGTATGATACCATATCAAACGATGTATTTATCTTCCTATTAAACATGATAAATGGTCTAATACACATGTGATTTTTTGCCTAAACCGTGTACCGTACCAACTGTAGTTGGTATAATTTTTTTGCTACAACTACCGTACCAACTATAGTTAATACCAACTTGTTTGACTACTAATAAATTCGGTTGATACAAGTTGGTAATGGTATATACCATGATGTACGAAAAAATTGTAAATAACGATTTACATGTTCTTGAACATTGTGAAATACTGAAATGTGAATGAGGTTTTGTGAATTCGAGTTTGGTAATGATTGGGATTCAAAACTCGATCCAACCGAACATGTTGACTACCAAAATTCGAGTTTGGTAATGGTTGGTATTATCATGGTATTGAAAATTTTGTACAACTACCGTACCATGATTCCTCAATTGGTATGGTACTACCAACCAAATATGTTGGCTACCAAACATATTGATTACTTACATTTTTGGTTCGGTTGGTAACATGTTGGTTGATTTTTCGTGGTACATATTTGTCAGCCTTAATCTATATATACACTTAACATTTACACGCAAACGCCCCATTGTGTTCAATATTTGGTATGACAAGTTTGAGGTTTAGAAGCAACAAAAATTGCTTATAATAGCTGCGAAAAATATATGTGATGAAATCAGTAACATAACACGATTTATTAAATTAAGAAAAATAATTAAAAACAGAAAAGAACCCACTTAATTAAACTGAAAATATTGAGTTTAAAGTTCTATACGAAAGAAATCAGGTTCCAGTGTTCCACAGTTGGATCAAACAAAACATGTGATCGTCGAGACCTTTCTACTTATCCAATAACTTTTGGTTTCTACAATTCTACTCATCCATAACTTTTTAGCTTTACTCATCTAATCCATTAGAAACAAATTTTAGCAAATCGACGAATTTACCTATAATTCAATGCATATGAATCTATGTACTTTCTTTTCTCATAGCATCATAGAACTGTCTACTTTCAAAAGATAAAGTAACAACCCAAATCAACAAAATAATTTACTTACAACAATTACTTATTTCTGTAGAAACTTATGAAAACATCCCAAAAGTTAATAAATTCATACATTCACTAGTGTTTCTGTTTCATACAAGATAATGAAACAACAAAATCTACTTTTTCCCAAACAAATTTCTCAACCTCCCCCTTTCCAACTTCTCAAGCAACTTCCCACAACCGGGAATCTCTGACTCATTGAGTTTCTTGAGATACCCGATTGCACCGTAGGAAACCATTAGTTTCCTACACCTTTTGCTCGAAGAAAGCAAACCCAAACAAGAAACTGCGTATTTTTTAGCCGTATTTTGTGGACTAGAATCAAGCAGTTGAACCAAACTCGGGACACTTTTATCATCTTTTTTAACCTCTCTCCGATTACATTGAACCGTCATTAGGCTCGCAAGGGCTTGAGCCGCCACTTCCCGAACCCCATTTGATTTAGCCTCGAGCAAACCGATCAACAACGGGACACACCCACTTTCACCCACGAGTTTTTTCACTTCCGTCGTGTTGCAAATACGACATATCGATGACGTGGCAGCCTTTTGGGCCCCGAGTGAACCCGATTTTAACACGTGGACGATTCTCGGAAGCAGCCCGAGTGAAATTAGGGTTTCCATTGACACTAACCCGACCAAATTCCGTAAAGCTGCAACCGCGGGTTCTTGAGGTAATGGGCCATCGAGGTAAGCCAATAGACTGCGGACCCCACCTTCGTTAATCACCGATCTTTTTAGATCATCGTTGCTCGAGGTTAAATTCCGTAAACATTCCGCCGCGTATTCCTTTGATCCCAACAAGATTCCGGTATCGAGAACCGAAATCATGATTTTCACGATTCCTTCTTCAGCTAGGGTTTGGCGCAGTTCGGGGATTACAGATAAGTTTTTCAAGGTACAAGCGGCCGAAGCTTGGGAAACGGAATCACCGATTCCGGTGGAGCAAATGTCGATGAGTGGTGGGACTCCGCCGTGTCCCGCTATCGCCCTTGCGGTTTCTTCCGACATTGACAGTCTTTGAAGGGCAATTACGGATTTTTCCCTTCCAATTGAGCTTCCAGATTCTAACAACCGGATTAGAGGTGGAAGAACCCCTTCGGAAACTAGCCAACTTTCACAACCGCCGGATTCCGCCAATGAACAGATCAAAGTAACCGTTTTTTCCCGGATTCTTGGTGAAGTAGCGGTGAGGAGTTGTACCAAAGCTCCGATGTTACTACGTCCCACAATGGACAAAACCGTCTTTTCATCTTCTTTCATCACATCAACAAGGGTGTCGAGAGCTTTATGTTTAGCTTCCAAATGACCAATTTGCAGCCTCGCAAGTAATTCCCGGATGTTATTGTCCGTGCTTCGATGACTTGTACCTTCAAGATCGGTTGACATGGTGACCTCACCAAGAACACCGGTTTTGATTAAAAGCCCGCAATCTCGAAGATTCAAATCGAGTTTTCCTGATAATGAATCGAGGTCGCTTTGCATTTGGAGCTTTCCATCGTATTTTCCCTTTGAACATGTTTCTGCCAACTCGATTGATTCATTCAAAGTCTTGGAGATTGCTTCTAATTGTTCGTTGCATAACGTGTTCTTCGAGAAACATGGGTGGCTTGATAAATCTGATAAACGAGATGGGATTTGCTCTAATCGAGATATAATCATTTTCCATCTTCCTGGGAATTCTTTCACTTCTCGTGCCTTTTCCAAAGCCACCGGAACAAGATCTTTAGCACGTGAAAGCGACTCATCGGCTAATCGGAGGTCGGCCATTGAAACTTAACCAACTCTAATCTGCAAAAAATACGAAGAAAAACGCAATATTTTCAGGGGTTTAAATTAAAATAAACTCGAATTTGAGTTATTGAGGTCAAATTTGAATCTGTAAGCCTAAAGAAACCGACGTACAGAACTGAAAATCGAAAAAAATCGAAGCTTTAAGACTAAAAAGATGTACTTATTAGATTTTACATGGATATTATAGATCTAAGACCTCAATTTTGACTTTTTTCCGGTCAATTTGAATCGTCAAGCTCAAAAGAAACCGATATGTTTAAGTAAAGCGATCCGAAACAAGATAAAAAATTGAACCTCGTTCTTAAAAGATGTGGAAAAATCCCAACATGAAACTTTATTAATGAAATAAATAAGAAAAAAGGGAGCAAGATCAAGAAATTTAAGGAAACCAAGATCAAATTTGATTCTTGAAGCTTTGAGAAACCAACATGCTCAAGTTAAGTTATCGAAAATAAGATTAAAAATCAGAAAAAATCACAACTTTTTCGTTAAACTACAGAAAAGTTTGCATCACCTAACTTTCAAATTATCAAATAATTAAATAAAGACTAAAGAAAGAAAAAGGGACCAATATATAGAAGATTGGAGAATCTTGCATCGTCATATATAATCTGTTTACTTAAAATAAGAGAGGCAAAGTAATTACAAGGAAATGCAAACCCCACATGTGTGTAATGAGTAATGACCATCAAGTTCTAATAATACAAAGAAATTATATATAGATATATCTATGTATATATATGAACAAAATTGCTGCTTATTTTTCTTTCTGATTTACTTTACACGATTGTAGTGTAAAGATGATGAAAGTGAGGGGACGACATTTCAGTGGCTAAGAAAGAGCCGCCTATTAAAGGCAATTATCAAGAAAGTTTCTGATTTTTTATTATGAAAATGATATGACATGTACGTTTTTTTTCTCTGTGAAATAAACTGTAAAAGGACAATTATGTCTATTATTTATCAGAAAATTATATATGTATGTGTGAAGTCATGTTTCGAAATGCTAAGATTCAAATTTGGGCCTTTTTTGTCCTCATTATATATCTTATTTTCGAAAAACGAATCTAGAGTCAATCGAGTTAACTTCTAGCTATAAAGTCAAACGAATTTTGCTTCGTTTCAAGCTCGAGATTTGATAATTACTACATTGAATGAAAACATGTTTGGTGTTACAAAACTATAAATAGTTTTATGATGCTTGAGTTTTTAATATAAAATTTTGGATTTTTCCAAAATTTTAGAGCAAGTATTCTTTAGAAACGAAGAAAACTGAATCGAGACTTTGCTTTGAAGTGGGGACTTTAGAGGGTCTCTATCAACCCTCACTACAATCCACACAATACAATATTTTACAAAATTGAAATGGCACCAACCCATCAAATTATTTTTCAAATAACAATTTTTTTTTTGTTTTTTTTTTTTTGAAAAGGGAACATTCTGGTGGACTCGTGCTTTAGAGTCATTACAGATGGATCTCCATATAGCTATAAGGACCGAACAGTATTAAAATTTAAACATAAGTCAATCGGTTATCCATCGATACACAAGTTAACTTAAATTAACTTAAAGTTCATCTTTTTACTCTATTATTTTTGATTTTTGTGGGTCCATAATCAAAATTTCATTTATACCCATGTCGATGATGGTCCCACCAAATGCAAATTAAATTTTGGGACAATTAATACAAGATCAAATCCATACCTCAATGTGATTGGTTCCTTGCCATCATTTGAATTACTCAAAATCCAAGACTAATGCTCCTGTGAAGAACAAATACAAAATGAACAATTATCAAAAACTAAAATCAGAGAATTTGGAAAAAAGGAAGGGGCTTTGGTGGGGTATTGTTGGCTGTGTTCTTTTAGAAGAACTTCAAGCAAAAACCTTTTAAACAATTTTGAACTTTACGTAAAAAAAAAAAAAAAACTTTCCTTAATTAGTTAAAAGCACAATCTAGGATTCGGAAAGTAGTTTCTAAGAAATGTGTGAAATACCCTCCTAAAGATTAAGGTTACCCTTTTTTAGACCAATTGCGGGTAATGTATAAGTTTTAATGCACAATATGAATCGGTATTGCTTTTGGAATTGAAAATTGTTGCTTTGTACAAAAACAATATCAAAGATCATGCTTTGAAAACACTATTTTCCTATTTCACGGAGTACATTCAATGATTAAACAATAAGTTTTTAAAAGATTTTAGACATACCCACCAACGATTTGATCTTTATGAACACTATTATCTAAAATTAGAATGCACAACCAAGGAATTAATCATAAATTTCTTGGAAATTTGACATATACCCACCATAGATTAGAACAATCCCAAAAAAAGGGTATGATGGGTTTGATGTTTCAAAAATTATTTTCCAAAACAACGACAAGAATAGATGCAGTAATCTCAAAGAATTTGGCTTTTGAGAAATACCCTCAAAGATTTAATCTTTAAAACCTATTTTCCGAGATTACATCACAAGTGTTAAATCATAAGTTCATAACTGAAGTGTTGACTTTGACAAACAGTCAAACACCCAACAAAGAATTGAATTTGATCTAAAATAACAAATTTCCCTAAACTTAGAGAACCTAAACAGTGACTAAACAACAAATTTGATCCTGAAACACCTTATAAATGGTAAAGATTGATCTGAAGGAAATTTCAGGAACACCCACCAAAGATTTGATCTTAAAAACACCAACTTTGACCATGAAATGCTGAAGAAATAGAAGACCCAACGGTCAAATGTAGTATCCAAAAACGGAAATGCACAAGAATCAGGGAAGAATTTAAAATTTGAAATTTAGAAGTTTACCTGCAAATGAAGACGATCAAGCTCGCAAATGGATGACAATGGAGTGAAGCAAGCACGACGACAAGAACAATTGCATTCAAAAATCAAAAAACGCTTCTTCCTTCTGCTTCGAATCCCTCTCTAATGTCAGACGCAAGCTCCAAGATTCACTTTATGAAACAACTGTTCAGAGTAAAGAGAGGTAAAAACACAAAACCATAGAAATTGTACAAGTTTTTATGCATATATTTCAAGTTATGACTTCATCGTTTCTCTGGCGTCTATGGGTGTTGGTGTGGAGAGAGAAATTACTTTTAAATATACCTTGGTTAATGGTAGCAGGCCAAATATCCTTCTGGTTTTTGAGATTATCAATAGTAGTCCTTCTTGTTCTATAATTTGCATTATTTACCTTATACAAACATTCATTACATAACTATGCATTTGAAATGATTTATAGAAACGGAAACGGTGATTGGTGAAATATTAACGAACGTCACTATAAAGCTGACTGTATTTATAGATAAGACGTTGAAAAATTAAAATCATATCATCATATACACGGACGCAAAATGCATTGTTTGTTTTTCTAAGTAAAATGTCTGTAGTATGTGAACCACATCTGCAGACCTTTACAGTAGAAGAGGTAGACCAAACGTCTGCAATCTGAAAGAAAAAAACTATTTGTTTTTTAACATTTGTATATTGTTACAATAAATTAAAATTTAATTAAACTTATTTTTATGAAAAAAAAAACTTAAAAGAGTTTTCAATAATTTTATGGCTTTATTATAGATAATTAACACATGTAAATCAACTTTTATGTATTATTGTATAAAAGTGAAAATAAAATGGTATGAATTAACGTATATATTTAATAAAAAAAATAACAAATTTTGATCGGAAAGTTATACCTAAACATTGTAACTAGGGTCAAAATATTTAACACCTAAATTGGATGGAAATAAACTATGATTTTAAATGAAAATTTTGAAAATTTTTATTTTACTTTTTCAATTAAATCAATTAAAAGTTGGGCATAAATATTTTTTTTCAAGAAATGAATGATATTGTATTAAGTAATGTTTATAAAATTTGACACAAAAAATATAAGATAATATTAAGATTTTTTTCATGTCTATATAAACGGTTGCAATTACCTTATTGTAATTAAATCTTTATTTATAAATTTGTCATAAATGTTATTATGTCACCGAACCTTTATTCTTTTAGTATTGTAGTTTTTTTATTATTAAAAATTGTTTATAATAGATAAAGTTGTAATAAATCTAAGTTAAAAAAAAAAACAAAGATATATATGTTATTTTAGACTAGAAGATGTCTGAAAATGTCTAAAAACTCTTGTCTACATTTGCGCCAAGAAGATGACGCACATACCTTTTTAGGTCTGTAATCTTCAAAAAAAACAAACAGTTTGCGAAGACCGATGTCTGCACCGCACAGACAAAAAAAAAACTAAGAAAATCTATAGACAAAAAATAAACAACACCTTAGTGTTTGTGTGTATGATTTTTTTATTAGCTACAAATATCACATCATCTAGCATCTTTATTTTTTATTGTAAATAAAAATATGGCTTGACTTTTTACAAGAATGTGATTATCTATGTTCTATAAAAATTATGTATTCATAGCCTCTTTAAAATATTTGCATAGAAAGCAAGAAAACAGTAATGAGGATAACATAGATGTTCCCTAACTTATTTATCTTTAAAAAATATCATTTTTATTTAAGAAAATCACATCTCTAACACCATCTCACCTATTCTCAAAAAAAAATTAAAAAAAAAAAAAAAAAAAAAAAACTTATCCTTAAAAGTTCAAAATCCTTAATAAAACGTGGGAAAAACATGACGAGAAAACCCATTGTAACGTAAGTTAAGGGTTTTGACATATTTGATGTTTAAAAAAAATACAATATTTGATAAAATAATGTTAACTAAGATCATTAACAAAGTATTATCATTGTATATTTATGAATGTGGTTTTTGCAGTCGAATTCTTTGAATTATATAAACATTCATGTAATTTGTGAAATAAAGAATGATTGACCTGTCCATTTATTGAGTGAAAATGTAATTAATCATGATATTTTTATTTAACATTTTTCATTATGTTTTGACATATAAAATTATTTTCTAGATCAATCAAATGCATATCCTAACTTTTTTTTTCTACATCCGCAACTAGCTTTACGTGCTTTGAGTTATAACATGGATTACATTCACAGACAATATAAAATTTTTTCAAATGGATAAAAATATAATAATAATATGAATAAAACTTTATAGTAAAAATATAAATATTAATTATTTGTATATTGTATTACTTTTAAATTTTAGTAAATTTAAGTTAAATAAAGTGTTAACGTAAATATCATCTCGACACCACATAAAATCTCAATCGATCTATTAAATTTAGGTTTACTTCAAATTAGATTAATAAATTATATTGATTTTTGCCAGCTTTACATATAACGTCAAGAGCATTATAAAGGTTTTCTCCATGGTGATGTTCCTTCTTTAGAATAGTTCTTTACTAATAAGTCGGTTATCCAATTAAAAGATGTGAGAGTTGAGACTCTTTAATACGGGTATTTGGCGGTTGTTTGAGATACAACTCTTTTGAGGATTCAGGATAAACTTCACATATTTGTTAGGTGATTTATCTAAGAAAAAAGGGTTTCTAAGTTTCTTTGTACAGTTTTTAAAAAGTTGAGGGGGTAAAATTGAATAAGGGGCTGTTTCCAGATGATCGTACGGTGTGTAATTATGATGAAACAGGAGAGTAGACCGTTGGAATTCGTTGAAAGTTCAAAAGTGATACTTTTCAGTTTTCAAATATTACGGGATGATGACATGGTAGATGTGGGACCACTTAAGAGTTAAGAGTTTAGACTTTTATGAAGTTATGGTGACTTTTCTTCTACGCACAAGTAACTGTTTCCAATTTTTAATTAAATCGCTAAAAGTTAAAATTCTTCTAAGTATATATTTGAATTTGATAAAAAGAAAAAAAAAACATATTTAAGACCTCTGGATATGGTATTATATCTCCCTATCCTATTCTTTTTGCCCACCCACATAAGTCATTAACAATTAATAGGCCGTCAAGAATGCTTCGCCCCTCCACGTAAGCAGATTGTTTCTCACCAACCACCTTGCTCACAACTGTTTTAATCTTGGTAGCAAGCATCTTTGAGATAATTTTATACATACAGCCAATCAGACTGATTGGCCTGTAGTCGCAAAGAGAGGTCAAGTAACCTTGGGTGCAAGAGTGATAAATGAGGAATTGCAACCCCGACCTATAGAACCAGTTTCATCGAAATATTGTACGAATCTCATGATATCTGCAGCGACACAACTCCAGTACTTTTTTAAGAACTTAAAAGTTAACCCGTCAGTGCCTGGGGCCTTATCTCCTCCGCATGCCCATACTGCTTTCTTCACCTCATCAATAGAGAATGGAGCCTCCAATCTAATAGCGTCCATCATGCCAATAGATTGGATATGATAGTTTACAAGTTTTGGTCGTGAAATCCATTTCTCCTTAAATTTGTTTTGGAAGAACCGAAAAGCCTCATCTTTGATTTCTTTCACTTCTAAAGCCCATCTTTCGTTTATCATTAGACCTGGAATTCTGTTTTTCCTGTTATTACTGTTTACGTATCCATGGAATAGTTTTGAGTTTTCGTCTCCATCTATAGTCCATTTCAGACGCGCCTTATGTTTTTGGTCCATGGCTGCCAATCTTTCAAGTTCAAGTATCTTCTGAAGGTAATTACTTCTAGATGATAGTTCCTCTGAGGTGAGTGCCCTTATTTCAGCAATCTTTTCAATATTAAGAACTTTTTCTTTAGAGTCTAATAACTCTTGTTTTTCCTTTTTGTGTTCATCTCTTCTCCACTTCTTTATCTCTTCCTTTAGGTGGCGCAATTTAGTCGCAAGATATGAATCTGCGTTACCATATCCTGAAAATCCAGCCCAAGCATCTTGTACAATTTTGTCCAGACCATCTAACATTAACCATGAGTTATAGAATTTGAATGAGGGAGGTCCAAAGTCTACACTGTTAGAGATTAGTGTAATTGAAGATCCTTCTATTCAAGGTAGACTTTGACAAAGCCTTTGACTCCATAAATTGGGAATTTTTAGACTCGATACTGCTTTAGATGGGTTTTGGCTCGAAATGGAGATCTTGGATACATGGGTGTCTGGCCTCGTCTCGTGCATCTGTGATAGTCAACGGATCTCCTACCAAGGAGTTCAACATCACAAAAGGCGTAAGACAAGGAGACCCTCTCTCACCTTTTTGTTCATAATAGCTATGGAGGGATTGAATGTTGCAATGAAATATGTTGTTGAAAAGGGCATTTTCAATAGCATTCAAGTACCGGGTGATGGACAAGCAATATCTCATATATTCTATGCAGATGATGCGTTGTTCGTCGGTGAATGGTCGAGGTCAAATCTGAAAAACCTAGCAAGCATTCTCAAATGTTTTCATGTTTCATCAGGTTTGCGAGTGAACTTTCATAAATCCAAGGTTTTTGGTGTTGGGGCTTCTAACACCGAAACTGCACAGTGGGCACATATTCTTGGATGCGAAGCTGGTGTACTCCCATTCACCTATCTCGGGGTTCCGGTTGGAGCCAACATGAACCTGATAAAAAACTGGAACCCAATCATTGAAAAGTTTCGAAACAAGCTCTCTCGTTGGAAAGCTAAAACCCTTTCATTTGGTGGAAGGCTTACCTTAATCAAAGCTGTACTAGGAAATCTTCCTACCTATTACATGTCATTATTTAGAGCTCCCATCGGAGTCATTGAAAAACTGGAGAAGATAAGAAGGAAATTTTTATGGAGGGGTCATGAAGAAAAAAATAAAATTAATTGGGTTTCATGGGAGAATGTTATCGCTCCTAAGGAACTTGGTGGCTTGGGAGTCGGAGCAATTCGTACACTGAATGTTGCTCTCATTGTTAAATGGTGATGGAGACTTAAATCTGAACCCTCCTCACTATGGGCCAGAGTCATTGTAGGACTTCATAATCTGGGAAATAAACCTGTTGAGTACTTAGCAAAAAAAAAAAGAATAACTGGAGTTTGGAAGAATATTTTTGGAGTTAAAAAGGATATTGATGCATTGGGACTTAGTTATAATGATATCTTTGTGTAAATTGTCAAATATGGGGAAAATACTCTGTTTTGGCATGACTCGTGGGCTGCTGGTGGTGTAAACATGAAAACAAAATACCCCAGATTATATGAACTTGAAAAAAAAAGTCATGTAAGGTTTCAGAGAGAAAAAACGAAGGCGGGAACATGTGGAATTGGAGATCATGTCCTATTGTTGCTAGTTGTTCCTCTGAACTAGAACGTCTAGTCAACGACATGGATTCGATACGATTACAACATGGGGTCGATCGGCTGTCATGTTTACTATCGGCGGATGGAAAATATAGGGTGGACCTCCTCAGGAAAAAGATTGATCAGTGCTTCACCGCAAATGTACACCATTTTCAAATAAGTTGGTGTAAACTCATTCCAATTAAAATAACTACATTCATATGGCGTGCTGTGATGGGGAAAATACCGTCAGCTGTAGCCCTCTCCTATCGTGGGGTTACTCTCGACACTTGTAATTGTAGCTCATGTATTGGTGGAATTGAATATGTAAATCATATTTTGGTGGAATGTCCTTATGCGAAGTCAGTCACGAAGTCCATACTTAACTGGTGCGGAATAGATCAGATTGATTTCCATAATGTAGAAGAGATTACTTGTTTTGCAGCCAACTGGGGGAGATGCCCTAAGAAAAGGGAACGGTTAACAGCCATTTGCTATGGGATGCTGTGGAGTATATGGAGAGCTAGAAATGATCGGATATTCCAAGCAAAATTCATCACTCCAAATGGTGTGGTGGACAATATCAAAGCTTTAGTTTATTTTTGGGTAAAATGTAGAGGTGAATGTGGTTTTTGTAACTGGGAAGAGTGGCTCTCTTGTCCTTTTTCGTCTTAGATTTTATTTTCTTTGTATATGTAATATGTAACCGCTAAATTTTCCCATATAGTTTATTACTATTTGGGTGCGTTTTTATAATATTGCACGTTTCTAAAAAAAAATCTCCCTATCATATTCTAATAAAAGAGTAGTTCTTTTGCCAAGTGTCACAATCCTAATTAATATGATGCCACTTGTCATCGTATTAATTTTCTATTTTAAATTCATTAAACCTCCTAATTAATGTGATTCTATTTGTGTAATGTATATGGAAAATTAACTCCACATATTTATTTGAATCAATGATTATAATTTTACATAACTAAAAAATATCTTTTAATTAATAATTTATTTAAAATTTTATATAAAGTAAAATTTTGAATTTTTTACTATGAAAGTTTAATTAATTTTGTAACCGTGGTTCTCACGGGTTATAAACTAGTTTTAATAAAAGAATAGTTTTAATCTCTTTTTGACATGTGTCATTTTATTATGCTTCCTAATTAATACATATTTTATTCTTCTTTTGTCATGTATCACCTATTATGTCTCCTAATTAATGCATGTCATTTGTCAACCTATTAATTCTCAATTTCAAATTTTAAATTTCTCACTCTAATTACATTAAATTAATAGCATTAAAATAAAAACTAAAATAAAATTAATGCAAATTATAAGGTGATATAATTTCACATATTTATTTAAATTAACGATTATAATTTTATATAACTAAAAAAATATCTTTTAACTATTAATTTATTTAAAATAATTGATTAATAACTTTGAGTTTTTACTATTAAAATTTAATTAATTTTATAACCGTGGTTTTCACAGGTTATAAACTAGTTTTATAATATTTAGTTACAGATTATTTAATCCCATGCTCCTTCATCTCACAAAATTGATTGGAATGGTAACATACTTTACAAATTTTTTTAATGTACCTTATTAATTATATAAATATTTAAAATACATATTTATAATATAAAAAAATTCTATTAATTTAATTAAAAACGATTACATAGTTAAAACGCTAATTAAATTAAAACACTACAAAAAAGACTAATTGTCATATTTTTCATGGTTTTCGCTCTAACTCTCAAAACCATATCGAACTCGTTTCCGATGATATGAGCGGTGTTTTTTGTTGAAAATTTCATATAGCGACTGTTTTTTCTTTTCGCCTTCTTGCTTCTCCTCTCGAGTTTAATTTTCTCCCCTAATTTTCCATTTTCAAAATTCAAACGATTTTTGAATTCAAAATTTTCATTTCGAAATTACTAACGACCTTTTGAATGACATTTCCTCTTTCAATTCTCGATGTATTCGACGAAGACCCTCTCTTTTTCGCCTTATCTCGACCTATCGAACGAACTACCTCTTAAAGTTCGAGCTTATCCTCTTCATTGAAATCAAGCCCAAAATGCGCATTTGATGTAGTGTATGTAACTCATCTTGGAAACTTTGGTACTTTTTGAACCAACTTTATCACTACCATACTCTTTTACCCATTTCGGGGATGCGGCTAAAGTTTTCAAACATCGATAAATTTCAATGACCTCTTATTGTTATCGATTTGAAATTTTTTAACCATCTTCTTGAAAACTTGTTGATCGTTTTCCTTGCTTTTCTGTTGACTTTTCAACTTGTAGTAAATCACGTTGAATTTGTAATTGTTTTGTTCATTTTGCGTGAAAACTTTCTATTACATTGGTCTTTTCTACGGTACTTGTGACATCCCCATCTTTACCGCCAATTTAAAGTTTTTTTTATTTATGCTTAATTTATTTCAAAGTATTAAAATTGATGTGGAATTTGTTCCCAAAAGATGATAGTATCGTTATCAAAGCATTTCCGTGGAAATGTATTTCATTTATATTTAAAATCATGGGATGTTATTGTCAATATATATACATAAGTGTAAAAAAGTCTTAATAGACCTTATAAACATCTTACTATAGTAATGAACTACAAACTCCTCAAATCACTCATCATTTATGTACCTTCGTACCGCTACCTGTGATACAAGTAAACACAGTAGGTCAGGCTTGGGGGCCTGATGACCACATATGGTTTTCAACCTACAATAATTAAGTTCTTTAATTATATATTTTACATCAACTAATTTATCCGATTACTCATTCTCGTTATTCTCACATACTGATCCTAAGATACTGATCTCAAGGGACCTATCCTAAGGATTATCATCATCAACGGGTAGACAATACTACTTGGGGGGGATTCCTTAAGCAATATATGTTAATAAAGCAACCATATGGGGGATATAATACATCAAATGAATAGATAGTTTATTAACACCTACAGGGTGCGAGCATGCCAGCGTTTCCACTAGACTATCCAGAATTTTATGTGGTCACCATCTATACTCTGTTAGATGACTGATTCATCAATAGTCAAGTCATCTCGTCACTATCTCATCATTTTTCATCACCCGTCACTACCCAATAGATTTTTTTATAAATATATGAAAATACTTATATGATTAAGTCAAGTAAAAATCTTATAATTCACCTAGCACATATATCAAGTAATATAGATAATATGTACACATGACATTTTAATCATCTATATACTTTATATCTATGTGTAAGGTAAATGTAACTATGCACTCACTTGTTAAAGTGGATGACTGGAAAGTTAGGCAACACTTTGCTTCAACACTTAGCCTTTCCTTTGATGTGACATATGTTAAATTATCACCAAGTCTTAGTTTAATATTCCTCGTGAATAGTCTAGGTTCTCCAACAATCCCAATGTCTACATCAAGATCTATCAAGTAATGAACAACCAGGTAGAATCATATCAGAGGTAGGTTATGTTTGGTATACATAGTATACTGTTTGGAAATCCCACTTTAAATGTGACATCCCCTAATTTCTCGACCAGAAAAGACCGATTTAATTTATGTTTTTTAAAATAAAATCAAAGAAATCTTTTTAAAAGATGTTGCAGAATTTGTTCCCAAAACAAAACATGATAAAAGTTTATCAAAACCTTCTTTAAGAAATGTATAGTTTCATTTCATATCAAAACCTCGGGATGTCATGTTCTGATACAGATCAAAAGCATAAACAAGACATTATAAGCCTTTCAACAGTTATTTACAACTACTGGCCTATAATCCAAAAATCTCTCATCGTCCTCCGACTATGCTTGGGGTCCACTACCTGTAACAT
This sequence comes from Lactuca sativa, assembly GCF_002870075.4. Taxonomy (NCBI): domain Eukaryota; kingdom Viridiplantae; phylum Streptophyta; class Magnoliopsida; order Asterales; family Asteraceae; genus Lactuca; species Lactuca sativa. The sequence goes on from NC_056629.2 coordinate 7,010,274, forward strand.
AAAAAGCTGAGTAGGTCAGGCTTGAGAGCCTGGTGATCATATAGAGTTTTCAACCCACAGTAGTAATAAACTTATTAAGTTCACCAATCAACAAAAACCCTGATTACTCGTTCCCGTTATCCTCACTTTACGTCCCTAAACACTTTTCACAAGGGACCTAACCTAAAGAATATAATCGGGATGGACACTACTGCTAAGGGGTTTCCTCAGCCATACATGTCCTAAAGGCAACCATGAGGGGGACGGAGTACAGTGAATGAACACTCTAGTTCATTAACACCTACAGGTTGCGGACCTGCTAATGTCTCCCACTGGACTGTCTAGAAAGTCTGTGGTCGTCATCCAAACTCCGCTAGATGACTGGATATCAAAACACATCGAAGCCTCTCATCAATTTTATTTTATCACACATCACTATCTACCCATGTTCTACCCAACATATTTGTAGATAAAAATACTTATACAGTTTAAAACTTGTATAAAACATCAACTCAACAGTCACCTCAAATAAACAATTAATATATTTACACATAGCACGTATTATAAGGTAAATACTTCATATCTATGTGTAAAATGAAAGTGACTATACACTCACTTGATTTGATGATAATCGGGCAGCAATTCGTTTCCTAAAACGATCGTTTCTAATAAAACCGAGAGTTTTATTGAGAAACCGGGCTCTACAAAGGTCGGGCTTCGAAACCGAAAAGATAAATTTTTCGGGCCTCTCGGGCACTTTGTGGAGTATTCCGGGCTTTGGAATAAGTATCGGGGCTTCGGGGGATTTGAAAATAGCCAAAATAGTGAAAAAGGGGCCAAAATTGCCAATTTCTAAATTCTAGCCGGGAGGGTTCGCACCCTTCTATTTATAGGGGCGAGGCTTTTGATCGGACGGTCAGGAGGGAAGACACGCATCGCAGATCCGGAGGCTTGCAGGGGGGTGGCTCGCACATGGTCTGCGCATGCGAGGGGCTCGCTGTCAGTCTGTGATTGGACCGAGGTCTAGGTCAAAAGTAGGGTGGGTTCGTGGCAGCTTGCGAGAGTTCAGACATGTGCTAAGAGGGTATGTGTCGCACCGCTATTGGACCACTTCAGATAAGGCCAGGTGCTCGGAGGACTCAGCAGCTCGAATGACTCAGCAGCATTTTTGGACACGTGACGCGTTTTGAGCGAGGGTGACGTGGCAACTCATGACTATGCGGATTTTCTCGATTTTCGCGCCAAAACTTCTAAAATCCATATCTTTCGCATACGACCTCCGTTTTTTACGTTCTTTATATGCAAGCGTAGCTAAAATTACGCTCTACAAATTCTGTTTAGACTTTGTCGGCTAATTTTGACTTTAATTTTTTTATTATTATTTTTAACAGATCGGGACAGGAAATCCGTTAAAAATTCATAACTTCTTCATCCGACGTCCGTTTTCTTCAGACTTTTTACCATTGTGCTACTAATGATGAGACCTTCGATTCTCGTTTAGGTCGTGCCGGATAAAAATCACTCGATCTAAAATTCGAGTTTTTTAGCTGTCTACTGCTAAGCTGAAACTTCGAAAAATCATAACTTCCTCATACGAAGTCAGATTTGGGCGTTCTTTTTATCGAACTTCTCAGTTTAACGAATACTATGACTTTCGTTTAGATCACTAAGGCTAAAAATTAATTTATCAAAAACTCACATTTTACGACATTCAGCACCGTGCCGGTTTTGTCGCGAAACTTCGACAGGTCATAACTTATTCGTTATAACTCGGATTTTGGTATTCTTTATATCCCCGAAATCCTTGTTTCAACCACTACAACTTTATGTAAAGATATCGAGCTTATCTCACACTTTAATTTTGACGCTTATTTTTATTCTTAATTAATTAAACCCTAATAATTAAGCATAAAACACATAATTCCTTTTCATTTCTTCAAAATGAGTTACAAAGGTTAACCTAGACTATCATCTCAATATAAATGCCTAGGCTAGAAACACGAGTGTTACATTAAACACCTTACTAAATCTAGCCTATACATCATCCTCGTAAGTAGATCAATCAGTATAACGAGTTGGAATTACTAAAAAAATCTTATTTATAGATTCATGATACCGACAATGAATATAAATATACATTATATGAAGGTAAAGTTAAGTGTAATTTAACTTACAGAGATTTCTTAGACAAAAGTCCGGAAATTGCAATGGCAGAACTTCGGCCTGATAGCAACTAGATGTCAGGCTCTTAGGGAGCTAAGGGTTTCACCAAAATACCCTAAATCTAAGGAAAATGGGGCTAATGTTGAGAAAAACTCAAGAGAAGGAGTGAGAATTGTGTGGAGAAAGAAGTGAGCTTAATTCAGTATTTATAGGCCTAAATTTGTGTTGTGCCCTGCGTCCAGAGTAGGTGCGCACTACGCACTGGTCCGGTCGGCCCTCTGAGATGCTGACTGATAGGTGCATTTTATGTACCTATTTTGCACGTCTATTTCTATATTTTCATTGCATTTTACTTCATAATTCTCGCATTTAATTAATTATTTGGGCACTTGCATGTTTTATTTGGAATGCATGTTATTTCATTGTTTTTGATTAATTTTGTAGGCATTATGGAGCTTAGAGCATTGGAACTATGAAGACGAGCTTGGAGCTTGGAGCATTGGAGCATGAAGAGAAGATGGACTGGTCATGTCATTGAAGAAAACATGAAGACATAACCCGAGTCATTGTATATCATCATAGCAAATGACTACATTTCAAACACATGTTGTGTCACACCGACACGTGTTGTTTTTGTCCTTTTTATGACATAGTTGAGCAACATGACTCGTGGTGAAGTTAGACCGAAGACGAAGCCAAGTCTGAAGACTTATTGGAGTTTTAGCAAAAAGGCATGGCCATGCTAAAAACACGTAGGCAAAAAGGCTTGACCATGCTAAAAATGCATGGTCTTATGGCGAGTATGTGAGTCCTTAATAAAGTAAGGGAAGTCGCCATTTTTCATCAAATATGGTTTTGGGAGCAAGTTTTGACGATTTTAGGAGTTTTTTTTGGGAGTTCTTGAAGGCTAGTAATCATTGCAAACGTTTTTTATTTCCAATTTTAAGAATTAAACACTTCCATTTCCATCTTTTTGTTGTTTGATTTGTTCTTATCCATGTGTGTCTAAGAACCCCTAATTTCTATTTCTTGTTCAAAACATGTTGATTGCTTGACTTGACGCATATGGCTTGATACTTGATTTATGATTATATTCTAGTGATTATGTTATTGTTGAAACTAGAATCCGTGAATTTGAGTTATATTTGACTGGCCACTTATATTAATTAAATTTTTGTGTAGTTAATTAACTTTTATGGCAACTAATCATTTTATAAAGTTAATGATTGGTAACAAACAATAGGTTTTCTTACTGTAGAACATATATCACATGCTTTCACACTTTCGAGCGTATGAGAAGAAATGAACATTGTTGGGAAGCTTGTACAAAACTTAATATAACTTTTCAATACAATCTAAGAGCATGTTTAAGTTGAATTCGTAAATATAGGTCTAGTGTAACGACCCGTTTCCGGTATGTTAATTAATTTGATTTGGGCTAAGTTTTCATAAGGGACTCGGCGAGTTCTAGCCTGACTCGCCGAGTCAGGTCGCGCATCTTGTGCACGCGGGAGCCGGCGACTCGGCGAGTCCATATCCTGGACTCGGCGAGTCCGTCCGTCTGGGTGAAACCCTAACTCCCCGGGTTTGCTCACTATTTAAACCCCATTATAGCCTCCATCTCGTCACTTTCCCCCTGAGAGCACTGTGAGAAACCCTAAACCTTCCTCTTGTGAACTTATAAGTGATCTTGTTCCATTTTGTGAAGGGGTGAAGAAGGAGAAGAAGAAGGAAGCAAGGAAACGAGCTCTAGTGCCAAGATCCAAGATCAAGTGTGAACTTATTGAGGTATTTTCGGAGTTCTCTCCTGGTTTCATGCTTTAACTTCCATTAGAACTCTTTTAAGGACTATTTGATGCTTGTTCCAAGCTTTATACTTGTTTGATTGTGTTGTTGAGCCGAAATACCTTTGGATCTGAGTGTTGGGGTGTTGAAGAGTCCAGATCCACTGTCTTTTTGGAATTACATTGCTTATTAGCCATGGATCTACCCTTATTGTGCATATTTTAGTCTTATTTCCCTCATTCATGTGGTTGTGCACGTAAAGTTGGAAACTTTACGTGGTAAAACAGCTTAATGGACCTAGATCTATCATTTGCATGTGTTGGATTCAAGAGAAATCGAGTAAAAACTATGTTGCATGGCGGCGACTCGGCGAGTCGGAGGAACGACTCGACGAGTCAGGTCGCGAGTCCCGAATTCTTCAGTTTCTTCAGTGTCGAGTGTCCGAGGTGAGTTAGGGAGTGGACTCAGCGAGTTAAGAGTAGACTCAGTAATGGAGGGACTCGGCGAGTTGTTCATACAACTCGGCGAGTCCAAGGCAATCTCCTTGAGGATTAAGAACAACTCGTCGAGTCTGTTCATCTGACTCGGCGAGTCGGATGAAGATCATCTGAGTTTTTGGATCCAGAGGATACTCGTCGAGTCGATGCCACACTCGACGAGTGACAGCTGGTAAGAGTTGAGCGGAGAGTCTAGGACTCGGCGAGTCGGGTATCCCGACTCGGCGAGTCAGCCCTGAGTAAGTCAACTTTGACCAAGGGTAAAAGAGTCATTTTACCCTGAGTGTAGTGCTAGTGATTGATTGAGTGTGTTTATGGATTTGTAGCCGAGGAGATTCAGGAGCAGCAGCCGTTAGCTTTCCGAGCCGCACTCTCATCCGCTAGCTTACGAGGTGAGTTTCCTTCCCGTAGGGGCGGGTCTAAGGCCACAATGCCGGCCCGTCCAGTTAATAGTAGTTTCCAGACTTCGGTCGGATGTAGTAGTTAGTATGTTGATGCCTTCGTGGTTCAGACATGTTTTATGTGCTATGTGTATGTGTTATGTTCCGGGCCACGGCCCGATGCAGTATGCTGTATAAATTGTTATGATATGCTATACTATGTGCAGTCAGTCCCGGACCTCGGTCCGATGCAGGGGACACGGTCCCAGTTAGTTCCGGACTTCGGTTCGATGCAGTTAGTTCCGGACTTCGGTCCGATGCAGTCAGTTCCGGACTTCGGTCCGATGCAGTTAGTTCCGGACTTCGGTCCGATGCAGGGGACAAGGTCCCAGTCAGTTCCGGACTTCGGTCCGATGCAGTTTCCGGGCTTCGGCCCGATGCAGTGGGCAAGGCCCAATATGTGTTTATGTGTTATTGTATGGTATGTGGTAGTTTGGGGGAGCTCACTAAGCGTCGTGCTTACAGTTTCAGTTTTGGTTTCAGGTACTTCCGCAAGCAAAGGGAAGAGCTATGGGTGACGGCATCGCACACACCACCGTTTCAGCTTTAGTTTGGATTGATTTAGTTGTTGTTTTGGATATAGCATGTTACATTTTCCGCACAGTACTTTATTATCTTTTGGGACATATCACGCATGGTTTATCTATATGATACTCTGATTATAGTTTTGATGGTATTAAAAACGAAATTTTCGGGTCGTATTTTTGGGTCGTTTCAAGTTGGTATCAGAGCCCTGGTTTGAGGGATTCGGATACACTCTCGGGTATATCTGAACTCAAACTAAGGGGAAATAAAAGATTTTTAATAAAATGTTTTTACAAAAGAATTGTTTAAAGATAGAGGTGTGTGCATGCGGTCAACCGAGCTCAAGTAAGTACTCCCAAGTTACCCATACAAGTTATTTGTTCAATTTCAGTTTAGTAGAACAGCATGCTAGAATAGGGCTAAGGGTGTAGGAGAATGCCTTATGTGCCTGCTTATGTGTTACAGCTCTATGAATATTGCATGCTAGAATTGAGTAGACAGCAGTAGGATAGCCTGTTTAGGTTATGCCTGATAGTGTGAGCTTAGCATCCTATGCTAGTGCAATTTCTTGTTATAAGAATAGCTTGCGTGAGTCTGTTTCCCTTGTCCGAATGCTGCTTGCTTTGTGCTTAGTGGGATTCCGAGTAATGGGAGTTAGCCATTAGGTGGACACGTCACACCACATGTAATCAGGTTTGAATAATCCAAGAGTGCTGGAACTGGCCCTACTGCGCAGCTCTTGTTTGAGTCCAACCGTTGTAGGGACGGACCTTTTACTTGAAGGATTATCCGACCCTCATCACATGTGATGGTGTTCAGGTGATGGCTAACTGGCAGTGCAAGGAGACCTACAGCAGCTGAGGACCAGTCGTATTGAGCTCGAGTTTTCTCTAGGGCAAGCCTAGGGTGAGAGTAGCAGAAAATAGCAGCGGTAGAAGTGACTTGGGGAAGTCGAGGCAGTTCTTGAGGAAAGTACGGATAGATGTGGAAGGTAGTAGGGGCCCATACTACTGGAAACAGAGGATCCGTACTCGAATCAAGGAAGGCCAAGATTAGACCAGGAAGCTAGTAGTCGTATTATGATCCCTTGAAATATTTCAATGTTCTGATATTGTTATGATATGTTTCAGAATGGTAGTTTTGCGTCCGAGGCCAGCAGCCGGCAGTTCAGATGCCGGAGGAGGATCAGGATCGGGATCCGACCCGGAGGTCGGACAGATGGATGAGCAGACCAGAGAGTTCCTTTCTTCTGAGATTACTCGCATCATACTTGAGCAGACTCCTGTGATCTTCGGTTCGATCAAGGAGGGCATTTTGGAGATGATGGATGAGAGACTGAGTACCTTCCGTACTGAGATGGCGGCCGTGATGGGGTCGCGCACACTCACTTTCAGGGAGTTCAGGGCGTGCGGGGCTCCTGACTACCACGGGGCACGGGACCCCATAGCGAGTACCAGGTGGTTGGCGGATGTGGCCAACGCATTCGGCACTAGCAGATGTCCCGAGGGGGACAAGGTCAGATTGGCGTCCTGTCTCCTGAAGGACAGGGCACGTGACTGGTGGGAGGAGGTAGGACATACCATCGGGGATGATGCGGCATTGGATGCCATGACCTGGGCGGATTTTTCTACCAGGTTCAGAGCGGAGTTCGCACCGGTCATTGAGGTGCAACAGTTAGCCAGGGAGTTCCAGGATCTTACCCAGACTACCGAGACGGTGGCGGAGATCACCGCCAAGTTCAGGGAGCGGGCCCTTCTTGTTCCTCAGTATGCAGCAGACGAGGAGATGAAGAAGGCCCGTTATCACGAGATGTTGCGGAGCGACATTCGTATGTTTGTGAGCCGGTCCAGTTGCAAAACACTGGACGACATGATTGCTAGAGCCAGAGAGAGGGAGATTGATCTCGAGATGGAGAGGAAGAGGAAACCGGAGGCGGTTTCGGGTGCAGGCAGTGTGGGCAAAAAGCCCAAGGTTTCAGATCACAGGTCCAGGGGTCAGCAGAGCCACGGTCGATGTGGCAAGTGTGGGAGGTTGCACGAGGGGGCGTGCAAGGCAGGGAGTTCCGGCTGCTACAAGTGCGGACGGATCGGGCATATGAGTAGGGATTGTACGGCCCCTGCCACTACGGTTACAGCAACGGATCTGATTTGCTTTCAGTGCAATCAGAGGGGACACAAAAGGTCCCAGTGTCCCAGTTTAGCTGCAGCAGGGAAGGTGCATGCGCCCACCCCTGCTACTTTGAGGATCACGGATGGCCGTCAGGGCCGAGCTGATGCGCCGGTGGCGAAGAGCAGGGCATTTCAGATGACAGCAGAGGAGGCGCGAGCGACTCCTGATGTGGTGACGGGTATGTATATTTCTTTCATCTCTTAATTATTAATATATCGTTTGAATATTATTTGATGGTACGCTTTATTTAGGGTCGTTCTCGGTGAACGGCATCCCTGCTTGGGTATTGTTTGACTCGGGGGCCACCCGATCATTTGTATCGCTTGCGCTTAGCAAGAGATTTAGCAGAGCTCCGGGGGAACTGGATTGTCCGTTAGAGGTGGAGATAGCAGATGATAGGACCGTGAGGGTCGACAAAGTATATAGAGGGTGTTCCCTTCAGATATTTGAGGAGCAGTTTTCAGTGGATTTGGTTCCGATTCCCCTGCGCGGGAATAAGGTTATTGTGGGAATGGATTGGCTAAGCCCCAACGGGGCGGTGATTGATTGTGAGCTTCAGCTAGTGAGGGTTCGCACTCCCAGTGGGGGAGAGATAGTGGTTCAGGGCGAGAGGCCCCAGCGAGGATTGACCTTCTGCTCTGCCGCTAGGGCGAGGCGCTACGTTCAGCAGGGTTGTGCCGGTTATGTAGCCTACGTCTTGGATGCCCGGGATAAGGGCAAGACGACGATCGATGATGTTCCTATTGTTCGAGATTACCTGGATGTGTTTCCCGAGGATTTGCCGGGGATACCTCCTGAGAGGCAGGTTGAGTTCAGGATCGACCTGGTTCCTGGTGCGGCTCCGATAGCCAAGGCACCATATCGACTTGCTCCCCCTGAGATGCAGGAGTTGTCTACACAGCTTCAGGAGCTGTTAGACAAGGGTTTCATTCGACCGAGCAGTTCGCCTTGGGGAGCGCCGATCTTATTTGTGAGGAAGAAAGACGGGTCGCATCGGATGTGTATTGATTACCGGGAGTTGAACAAGGTAACGGTGAAGAACCGTTACCCACTTCCGAGGATAGATGACTTGTTTGATCAGCTCCAGGGAGCGTCTTGGTTCTCCAAGATCGACCTACGCTCCGGTTACCACCAGATGAGGGTCAGGGATGAGGATGTACAGAAGACTGCTTTCAGGACCCGGTATGGTCATTATGAGTTTGTGGTGATGCCATTTGGGCTCACCAATGCCCCAGCCGCGTTCATGGATCTCATGAACCGCGTGTGTAGGCCGATGCTGGATCGGTCAGTGATAGTGTTCATCGATGACATCTTGGTGTATTCCAAGACGCAGGGTCAGCACGAGGAGCACCTGCGGGAGGTGTTGGAGACTTTGAGGAGGGAGAGACTGTTCGCTAAGTTCTCCAAGTGCGAGTTCTGGTTACGCGAGGTGCAGTTTCTTGGGCATCTCGTTAATCAGAAGGGTATTTTGGTTGACCCGGCCAAGATTGAGGCCGTGATGCAGTGGGAGGTCCCGAGGTCTCCATCTGAGATTCGGAGCTTCCTAGGATTGGCAGGGTACTATCGGAGGTTTATTCAGGATTTCTCCAAGATAGCAGTGCCGCTCACCCGACTAACCAAGAAGTCGGTAGTTTTTCGTTGGGGACCTGAGCAGCAGGCGGCGTTCGAGACTCTCAGGCAGAGATTGTGCGAGGCTCCGATCCTTACCTTGCCAGAGGGTGTTGAGGATTTCGTGGTCTATTGTGATGCTTCGATCACAGGTATGGGAGCAGTGTTGATGCAGCGAGGCCATGTGGTGGCTTATGCTTCGAGACAGTTGAAGCCTCACGAGGCTAATTATCCTACCCACGACTTGGAGCTGGGGGCAGTTGTATTTGCCCTCAAGATTTGGAGACATTACCTGTATGGGGTCCGCTGTACTATCTACACGGACCACAAGAGTTTACGATACCTTATGGATCAGCCGAGTTTGAATATGAGACAGAGGAGATGGTTGGACGTGCTGAAGGACTATGACTGTGAGATCCTGTATCATCCAGGGAAGGCCAACGTGGTGGCCGATGCCCTGAGCCGCAAGGTGTCGGCGGCCCCTATCAGGGATTTGTGTATGAGGATGACGGTAATCACTCCTTTGTTGGAGCGGATCAAGGAGGCTCAGATGGAGGGTCTCAAGGAGGAGAGGCAGAAGTGCGAGAGGATAGTGGGTCGAGTAGCTTCGTTCGACTACGACAGTCGGGGTTTGCTGACGCTTCATGGTAGGGTGTGGGTACCGTACTGGGGTGGGGTACGGCAGGTATTGATGGACGAGGCTCATAAGTCTCGATTTTCTATCCATCCAGGGGCGACGAAGATGTATCGAGATCTTCGACCTGATTATTGGTGGCCCTGCATGAAGCGGGACGTCGCTTGGTACGTTGAGAGGTGTTTGACCTGCCGGAAGGTCAAGGCGGAGCACCAGAGACCTCACGGCAAGATGCAGCCGTTGGATATTCCCGTGTGGAAATGGGAGGACATCACCATGGATTTTATCACCAAACTTCCCAGGACCGCACGTGGAGTAGATTCGATATGGGTAGTGGTGGATCGGCTGACGAAGAGTGCCCATTTTATTCCGATCCAGGAGAGTATATCGGCGGAAAGGTTAGCCGATATCTATGTGCGAGAGATTGTGGCACGTCATGGAGTGCCGGTATCGGTAGTGTCGGACCGAGATGTTCGCTTCACGTCCAGATTCTGGAAGCGGTTTCACGACGAGATGGGTACTCGTCTCCATCTCAGCACCGCTTTTCATCCTCAGACTGACGGGCAGAGCGAGAGGACGATTCAGACTCTCGAGGACATGCTTAGGGCATGCGTCCTGGATTTTGGGGGCTGTTGGGATACGTATCTTCCTTTAGCGGAATTCTCGTATAACAACAGCTATCATGCGAGCATTGATCGACCTCCTTTTGAGATGTTATATGGCAGGAAGTGCAGGACCCCGATTTGTTGGGGCGAGGTCGGTCAGCGGGTTATGGGGAGCACGGAGGTGGTGCTCAAGACGACGGAACTGATCCAGCAGGTCCGTAGTAGACTGCAGACTGCGCAGAGTCGGCAGAAGAGCTACGCCGACAAGAGGCGTTCAGACTTGGAGTTCCAGGTAGGAGACATGGTTCTTCTGAAAGTCTCACCTTGGAAAGGTGTCATCAGGTTCCGGAAGAGGGGCAAATTGGGCCCCAGATTTATTGGTCCTTTCAGGGTTTTGGCCCGGGTGGGCCGGGTTGCTTATCGGTTAGATCTTCCTGCGGAGCTCAGTTTGATACACAACACCTTCCACGTGTCGCAGTTGAGGAAGTGCCTAGTGGACGAGACAGCGGTCGTTCCCTTGGAGGATATCCAGGTCGATAGCGGCTTGAATTATATCGAGAAGCCGATAGCAATTTTGGAACGGAAGACCAAGACCTTGAGGAACAAGGTAATTCAGCTGGTAAAGGTGCAGTGGCAGCATCGGAAGGGGTCTGAATGGACATGGGAGGCTGAAGAAGAAATGAGAACGCATTACCCGGAGTTATTCGCAGGTCCAACCGTAGCAGACTTCGAGGACGAAGTCTGAAACAAGTGGGGGAGAATTGTAACGACCCGTTTCCGGTATGTTAATTAATTTGATTTGGGCTAAGTTTTCATAAGGGACTCGGCGAGTTCTAGCCTGACTCGCCGAGTCAGGTCGCGCATCTTGTGCACGCGGGAGCCGGCGACTCGGCGAGTCCATATCCTGGACTCGGCGAGTCCGTCCGTCTGGGTGAAACCCTAACTCCCCGGGTTTGCTCACTATTTAAACCCCATTATAGCCTCCATCTCGTCACTTTCCCCCTGAGAGCACTGTGAGAAACCCTAAACCTTCCTCTTGTGAACTTATAAGTGATCTTGTTCCATTTTGTGAAGGGGTGAAGAAGGAGAAGAAGAAGGAAGCAAGGAAACGAGCTCTAGTGCCAAGATCCAAGATCAAGTGTGAACTTATTGAGGTATTTTCGGAGTTCTCTCCTGGTTTCATGCTTTAACTTCCATTAGAACTCTTTTAAGGACTATTTGATGCTTGTTCCAAGCTTTATACTTGTTTGATTGTGTTGTTGAGCCGAAATACCTTTGGATCTGAGTGTTGGGGTGTTGAAGAGTCCAGATCCACTGTCTTTTTGGAATTACATTGCTTATTAGCCATGGATCTACCCTTATTGTGCATATTTTAGTCTTATTTCCCTCATTCATGTGGTTGTGCACGTAAAGTTGGAAACTTTACGTGGTAAAACAGCTTAATGGACCTAGATCTATCATTTGCATGTGTTGGATTCAAGAGAAATCGAGTAAAAACTATGTTGCATGGCGGCGACTCGGCGAGTCGGAGGAACGACTCGACGAGTCAGGTCGCGAGTCCCGAATTCTTCAGTTTCTTCAGTGTCGAGTGTCCGAGGTGAGTTAGGGAGTGGACTCAGCGAGTTAAGAGTAGACTCAGTAATGGAGGGACTCGGCGAGTTGTTCATACAACTCGGCGAGTCCAAGGCAATCTCCTTGAGGATTAAGAACAACTCGTCGAGTCTGTTCATCTGACTCGGCGAGTCGGATGAAGATCATCTGAGTTTTTGGATCCAGAGGATACTCGTCGAGTCGATGCCACACTCGACGAGTGACAGCTGGTAAGAGTTGAGCGGAGAGTCTAGGACTCGGCGAGTCGGGTATCCCGACTCGGCGAGTCAGCCCTGAGTAAGTCAACTTTGACCAAGGGTAAAAGAGTCATTTTACCCTGAGTGTAGTGCTAGTGATTGATTGAGTGTGTTTATGGATTTGTAGCCGAGGAGATTCAGGAGCAGCAGCCGTTAGCTTTCCGAGCCGCACTCTCATCCGCTAGCTTACGAGGTGAGTTTCCTTCCCGTAGGGGCGGGTCTAAGGCCACAATGCCGGCCCGTCCAGTTAATAGTAGTTTCCAGACTTCGGTCGGATGTAGTAGTTAGTATGTTGATGCCTTCGTGGTTCAGACATGTTTTATGTGCTATGTGTATGTGTTATGTTCCGGGCCACGGCCCGATGCAGTATGCTGTATAAATTGTTATGATATGCTATACTATGTGCAGTCAGTCCCGGACCTCGGTCCGATGCAGGGGACACGGTCCCAGTTAGTTCCGGACTTCGGTCCGATGCAGTCAGTTCCGGACTTCGGTCCGATGCAGTTAGTTCCGGACTTCGGTCCGATGCAGGGGACAAGGTCCCAGTCAGTTCCGGACTTCGGTCCGATGCAGTTTCCGGGCTTCGGCCCGATGCAGTGGGCAAGGCCCAATATGTGTTTATGTGTTATTGTATGGTATGTGGTAGTTTGGGGGAGCTCACTAAGCGTCGTGCTTACAGTTTCAGTTTTGGTTTCAGGTACTTCCACAAGCAAAGGGAAGAGCTCTGGGTGACGGCATCGCACACACCACCGTTTCAGCTTTAGTTTGGATTGATTTAGTTGTTGTTTTGGATATAGCATGTTACATTTTCCGCACAGTACTTTATTATCTTTTGGGACATATCACGCATGGTTTATCTATATGATACTCTGATTATAGTTTTGATGGTATTAAAAACGAAATTTTCGGGTCGTATTTTTGGGTCGTTTCATCTAGTCAAAGAGCGTGTTTTTGTTAGATAATTTGACAAACGAGGGGTATTAGAGTGTGTTAATACCTTTCAGTACCAACTTAGAATAACAATCATGAATTACATCAAGTCATAATCAAGTTAAATGACAACATTGAGAACTATAACTATAACTATTTCAACAACTTGTTTACAAATCTATTTCCTTTTTCTGCATGTTTTCAAAGTAGATTCCCAAGCATGATACTTAGAAGGGAATAGGTAGAAATGAGTTTTTAGAGTGTTGGAAGGTTCAGGTCACTAAATTTTATATTCATTTTATATTCTTCTAGAATTTGAAATTTTGTTATAATTGAGCATTTACGAACAACGAGACTAGTCGTGAGTTCCAAAAGCCAACATGTATCTATTATTATGCTTCGGTGTTGAAAACCTCTTCATTTTCTATTTTGCACGAGTAGCTTCAGGAGGCGTGTTCATGTGTGATTAGGTCGCTTTAAGATTTTTTTTATGAAAAACAAACAAGTCTAATCTTGAGGCACGAATCATTTACTAACTCAACCGATTCAAGAAGATTAGGTTCCCTTGGATTGGACAAAAAACAAAATAGAAAAGAGAAATACTTGTAACGCCCGCGTTTCTCGGTAGGCATTAATAAAATGATGTAACTATAATAGTCAACAATTGTAACCCTTTATAATAATCAATAAAGATAATTATTTGAGTATTATGTGATCTATGTGTAATTATATGTAGTATACGTGCTTAAATCAATAGAATAAAATAAGAATAAAATACACGTCTAAAATAGAACATTAATTAGGCTGAATATCCTTGATGAAAGAGAAAGTAGTCATGATGAGGATTCCAAAGATATAAGGAACGCTCTAATCCGATGTATATCGAAGAAGTTACGGTTCGTTGAAGTTTCGCGTTCGACCCGATATGACATCAAGTGTCGTAAATAGTTAATTAGAGATAGATCACTTATTAGCCTCCGTGATCTAAACAAAAGTTGTACGTGCATATAGAGAACGTCTAAATCTGACTTCATAAGAGAAAGTTATGATTTTTCTAATATTTCATCGTAACTGTATTAGCATAGAAATCGAGTTTTAGATCGATTAATTTTTAGCCAAAACCATCTAAATGAGCTACAAAGATCTCGTTAATAGGAGTCCATTAATATAAACATAACACTTCAAAAATCATAAAAATTTTAAATTTTCAAAAACAATCATTAACCATAATCGTTTACAAAAAGAACCATTGTTTCAAAAGTAAAGTCATATGAGGGTGTCCCAAAAATCAATATCATGAAAATAGGAAGCTGTACACGATTAGGTCTTCGCTTTCCCACGATCCTCTAAAGTATCTAAAACAATAAACTAAAATTGTAAGCCAAAACACGGTGAGTTCCCCCAAGGTACCATCACACGGCATAACAAAGAAAGCATGCAAATATGAGCCTTCAGCCTGACTGGACCGACCTGCAGGGCCTACAACCTATCTGGACCACTATACGGGCCTTCAGTTTTTACGAGGCACTCCAAGGGTTGAATCTTAGATCCATTGAAATCTACCGATGTTCTAATAAAAGCTCTAGCCTACTAACCAAGAATATGCCCAATTTAGGTCAAATAAAGGTCAAACTACATACCAACGATTTCCTGTGGCTCAACCTTGACCACCTGTCGGACAATAGGTGATGGCGTTGGCACTCCTTCCGCGACCCATGCGGGACAATCTGGTTTGAGATGACGCAATTGGTGGCATAGAAACCACATCCGTTTGTTTTTGTAATCGCGCACAACATGCCATTTCTCTCCATATTTGTAGCATTAGAACTTGTGGCAAGCAAACCTATGGGTTCTTCCACACTTGTTGCAAATGTTGAAGTCCCCTCGACTTCTAATACTCGGGCTAGCCACATCAAAATCCTCGCTTATACTCGAAAGTGTTGAATCATGTGCCCGCTTCCTCTTCCCTCGCCGCCTTCCCACTTCATGATCTCCCTCCCTAGCTATTTTAGTACTTTAATTCTGTCACAGTCTGAGTGAATGCAATCTGATTCTCAATCTCAACAGCCAACCTGTCAGAGATCCGATCAATGATACTAGGTAACTCTTCCAGTAAAATCTGTGAATCCTCAGCGGCAATATAATCGCGAAATTAATCCCCTTGAAGGCATAATGCATAACTCACCTTCGATCTTTCGGAGCAAGAACTAGCAATAGGATCCTCCTCCTAAAAAATTTTGGGGCTCTATAATCCTTGAACCCCTGATGAGGGAGAGTTCAAGCCTCCAACTGACCTGCTGCAATCTTGACCCGGAAAACCCCGAGATCCTCATCCAAGAGCTCCACGATCCCTTCCTTGATGGTACCAAACATCACAGGAGTCACATCCAAAATACCGCAAGTGATTTATGTCATAAAAACTCACGTATCCTCTGTTACAACTAGCATTTTGCTAGGAAATTATGTGCTCATGTAAACGCTATCTATGATAATACTTGTAACTCTAACTTGATGATATGCATTATGTTCATTTTAATGACAACAAATTCAATCGGGGTTCACCCAGTAAAGTTCAAAACTCTATACAAAACATATCAAAAAGTCAATTGGGAGTTGAAAACCCTAAAAATCCCGATTTAAGATTATTATGGACTAGGATTTTCTTATTGGGCCTATAGGACCAATGAGCATTCAATTCGACTATTTTGGGCCTAGAAACCCTAATTGGGTTCAAAATGGACCCACATTCATCAAACTTAACATATTGGGCCATGTGGACCTAAAATGGTTCATGCTAACCCTAATGGGCCAAGTTGGGCCATAAAAACTCCAATAGCCCTAATGGGCCATAAACCTCATTTCTTTGGTTCTAATGGGCCGTGAACCATCCTAAGGGACCAATAGGCCGAAAAATATTATGAGGCCTATGAAATTCGATCAAAGCCAAGGATTTGAGCCCAAAGCTATTTCACCTTCATTCATTGAGCCCATTCTCGGCCCAATGTGTTTATATATAAAAAAAGAAAAGGATTTGCATGGGAAGAGGTGTCACCACCTCTTCCCATGCAAATCCTTTTCTTTTTTTTAGAGGGTAACCAAGCTAATTACATGTCATACATCTAAGCAAAAACATTAGCCATGGTGTATTAACCACTAACCTATCTCTTCATTCTCCTTATCTTCGGCCGAGAACACACACCACCACCATCTTCATTTTCCTCAAACTCTTACTAGAAATCTCTCAAGAACTCTCCTCATTCTCTCTAAATTTTCGAGATTTGGTGTGTGTCTTCAAGAGGTTCTTATCTAGATTATCCTTCTTGGTAAGTTATCATCATGCACTACTTGTTATCCTCCATTCCTATGCTAAAATTTCATACTTACAAAGCTTCATTTCTTGACCATGTTTCCTAAAAACATTCAAGTTCGAAAACTTCTTCAAGGAAGCAACTAAGGCCGAAAACACTTTCAAATCTCCTTCATCTCTTCATCAAAACCGATCCAAACCCCAAAGTGAGTTCGTACCCCCTTGTTTTCGGTTTTCATATGTTTTTGGGGGAGAATACAAGTACTATGTGATAAATCTAAGTATTATGCATGTTATGTGTGTGTTTTTTGTGAAAATATGGTTAAATATTATAGATCTCTAAAACTATAGTAAAAATGGTTGAGTTTGTTAACTAAAATACTCAAAACAACACTCTTTAAGGGTGAAAAATCTTAAACATGCATGCTTGTTGAATAAAACTACAATAAACCATGTTTAAGGACTATATTTGTCAAACAAACAAAATTTTGGGAATTTTTATGACATACACGGTTTTCATGAGGAAAAAAAGAGTCATTATATTTCAAAAATGAACTTTTATGTTATTTTGATATTAAAGGGACCATAAATGAAAATTTTCGCATAATGGGCCTTTAAATGTGCTTTACGACTTTCTTGGGCCCAAAGTGAAAAATATTAAGTTTGGTGGACCAAAAATGTCATTATATGTAAACTTGATCCTTCAATGAAAAACTCACGGTTTAAGGGTTAAAAATGAAACTTATTTCTAAATTGGGCCAAAAATATGAAATTTACGGAATTTGGGCTGAAAATGCAAATTTTACAAAATAAGGGTTGGAAATGTCATTTATTATGGAAAAAGGGTTGAAAATATCAATGAATGTATTTATGGACTGAAATTGTAAATTATTTTATAATTGGGCTGAAAATACAAAGTTTCATAATTTAGTGGGCTAAAATGTTATTTTTGTCAAAAAGGACCAAAAATGTCATTTTAGGTGAAATAAGTCCTTAAATGTTTTATTTAAGTCATAAGGGACCTAAAGAGTTAATTTTGTTGAAAATAAGCCCAAATTGTAAAGTTACAACTTAATGGGCTAAAGATTTCCATTATAACAAAAATTAAGCATTTTACGTCTTTTTGATAAATATTTAAACTCAAATAAAAATGATGTAACGAACAGAAACAAATTACAATGATTACATGTTTATTAGGCCTAATAACCACTATACATGTTTATTGGGCCTTCGTGGTCCAATTGCATGTTTATTGGGCCCAATTCCTTCTTTACATGTCTATTGGGCCTTAGTGACCCAATTACATGCTTAATGGGCCTAAATCACCTTTTACATGTTTATTGGGCCTTTGTGGTCCATTTACATGCTGATTGGGCCTGGACTATTCATTATATGCTTAATGGGCCTTAAAGTGTCATTTTGCATACTCAACAAGCCTGGAAATAACTTACATGCCTAATGGACCACAGATGTCCCTTTTCCATGTTGGTTGGGCTTTGTCTTTTCATATAAATTCTTAATTGGTATGTGCAAGAATCTAAATTCATATAAATCTTATATCGTGAAATTCGAATAATTATACATTAACAATTGGGATCTAGTGGGACATGTCGGTTGACACCGCTGAGTGTATGATCATAGCCTGTAGTTATAACCAGAGTCTCCTGGGGGAGAGCAAAAGTTTGTGTATAGATATATACGGGGGTGACTCCCCCACACCTGAGCTGTTCGCTATAGTTAGACTAGGCCAGTCTAGGGCGACAAACCTTAACTTCAACAAACTGACGTTTGGAAAATGCCAAGACAGGCGAATTAGTCCCTATCAAGCATGGTTATAACGACTCACATAGAGATCATTATCATCATAACATTACGAAATCAGAACATTAATCATGTCAATACAAATCATACATACATCAATGCATGGTCTGAGGGTTTAAGACCACAACATATTTATAATAAGAAAATATCGGATTTTCTAGGGAAATACTATTATTCAATTAGCTTTTATTTATAACAGAAAGAATACAAAGAATTTCTGGATTGCATATCTATTCATATTTTACAATGGAATTCAGACATGCATTTATACTTGACTATTACATCATTTTTCAGAATTTTTACAGAAAATATCGGGTTTTCTGGGTTTTACAAATAATACAAAGACTTTCATTCAAACATGCTTATGAACTAACCAACATTATATATGTTGATCGTTTTCAGATTAACTTGTATTCTCAGGTAACCGTTTAGCAGGGAAATCTTCGAGTGTAGGAATTTATTTTGGTGTAATGTCAATTATCGTACAATTAATGTTTCGGAATATGTAACCTAAGACAATGTACTTGATGTGAACAATACCAGTTGTATTATGTAATGTTTGGTGATGATTGTGTTATGTTTCATGTATATTCATTGTGATGATATTTCAATTTATAGTCACACGAGCCCTCAGACGTTTTCGCCGTTTGGTTCGAGGGTGTGACATCCTCTCATCAATCGGCTTAGCACCAGAGCCTAAATCTGAAACATAGCCTCCTCCACGAGTGCTCATCACCATACTGAAAAGCTTCCATAAAAAATAACCAGAACATACCCAAGAAATCCTCATCCTGGATGGTTCCTAGATTCTCTATGACTTTCCACGAGTCGAGTATGGATCCTGTGCTTTAGTAGTACGAGCCCAATACTGCCTTCCACACCTATCCATACTTTCCTAAAGAGTTATCCCGGATCCTCTAAGTCATCTTCTCAACTGGTACTCCAAGTACTCGCTAAACAACGCACCCAAACCCACTAAAACACTTCTTAGGCTCTCCTAAGTTCCTCACCCTGGCATCAACTGTTGAAGAACTCTCACTAATGCCAGGTAACAGTTTCATGAATACAATCACATACAACAAAGCTTAGATAATCTTTCGACTAAAAGACTCAACCCTACAACGGTTAGACTTAAATGAAAGTTTCACAATAGGGCCAAATTAATCACTCTGAGAATATATTTAACCATTGCAGCATGTGACTTAACATATTCACTTAATAGTTAACTTACATCATTAAGGGTCCCATAAAGCACAAAGCAAGCATCATTCATGCAGTAACACTCCAAGTCACAAAACAATCAAAGGACATCCCAAACTCACTTGCTACTACTATGCTAGGAACTTTGAGTAAAACCATCGGTTTCCTTATGCATGCAAATTCTACACAATATAGGATTAAATAGACTATCAAACAAATGACTCAACCCGAGGGACAAAAAATAAGGTTAAATCACTCATTCTAGGGCTATATTATCCTAACTGTATACAATTTTTAAAACATACACTTAGCAATTACTTGCACTAGTATAGATTCCAAATCTAACTTAGCATCCAAGTCCTCTTAGGCTACAAGGCATCACAAATCAGACCAATCTATCATGCAATTCCTGAAGGTATCTTTAGCCTTATCCTAGCATGCAAACATTCCATATCATATAACACATTAACATGTGTGGGTATCGAAATCACTTACTTGAGCTCGACTGATTGCACGCATCGCACCCCTTTATTCTTTATGAAGATATTTTGGAAAACTTATTTTCTTTCGAAAAGATTACCAAATCCTTAGTTTGAGTTCAGACACACCCGAGAGTGTGCTCGAATCCCTCAAAGCAAGGCTCTGATACCAACTTGTAACGTCCCAAAAATTCATAGTAAAATTTTCATTTTTAAAACAATTAACCATACAAATGAGTTGTTTCAAAACAGGTCAAAGTGAATATTTTATATTAACATCAGAGTATAACTCACAAATAACCAATGCAGAAAACCCTGGGGGGTGTTGTACAGTCACGTCGGTCCTGTTCCTTTCGTACGAAAAGTACCTGGAACCATAAACATAAAACCATAAGCACAAAGCTTAGTGAGTTCCTCAAAATACCACATACAACATACATACAAATATAACAACACGTATTTGTGTCGAGTCTGTATAAACCCCCGGGCCCGTATCAACCCCGAGTCCATAATGACTCTATATAACAACTTGTAGCTGTGTTAGGTCCGTATCAACCCCTGGGTCCGTTTCGCCACACATACATAAGCATACATGCATATAAGCATGAGTCACAAAGACAACAAGCACATGCAAGCATATCAACAATTGTCACAAAGACAACTATCATCCTACAAACATAATCCAGTGGGTCGACATTGGTGCCTTTGATCCACGAGTATAGTGAAGAGACTCACCTCAGCTCAATGTCGCGCCGAGCGTAACTAACAGATCTTACCGCTAAAATATGGGTGTTAAACACATACTATCAATCTACACAATAAAAACCCTAAGTCTACCTTCTAAAAATAGAAATTTGACCACAAGTCAACCTATGCCAAAAGTCAACTGCCAATGTTGACTTTAGTCAACCGCCACGTCGTGGTCCTCATGCGATCAAACAGACGGGGAATTCTTAGTCGCCACGTCTTGGGAGCTAAGATTCCAACAATTTAACGGGTCAAACTGTTTTCTTCAATTCCAAGAGCTCCAAAGCCCAGATCTGGTCCATGCTATGGTCTAAATGGATAAAGTTTCCAACTTTATCCATTAGAACACCTAGAGAGATGAAGATTTCAAACCCTAGGTCGAAATAAAGCCACAATCCATAATATCTTAACCATTAAGTCCTTAATTTAAAAAATACTTAACTCAATCACTCTAGAAGGGTTTATAATACCAGATCTATCATAAAGGTGGAAGCTTTATAGACATACATACCCAAAACATGTCTAGAATTCATTCTAGGTCATAACAAGCTAAGAATTCCCAAAACTCATACAATAATGAGAACTTCCAACCAAAGCCTAGATCTACAACATATGTTGCTTTTGGGACCTAGGAGAGTCATAAAGTGTTGGATTAGTGTCTAAGTCCATAACTATTTTGGTATGTACTTGACCCGATGATGCATGGTCCTTTTGGGTTGCTTTCACCAAAGCAACTTGATAGGATGAATTATGGAGAGAGAGGATTAATTATGATTTATTAATATATTATGAGAATAATATATTAAATGAGAAATCATATTGTTTAATTAATATTAGTCAAGAATTAATAAGAATTAAGTTTGTGGCTAAAAGACATTAATTAAACTTAAGGGACTAGAACTGTCAATTGTGTGATAGTTGAATATTGGGCTAATGGACTCCATATTAGAGGGGTGGACGAATTCTATGGGGAAACCCATTAGAAATCGTCCCAGGCCTCTAAGGAGGGAGTCCATGGGTTGCTTAGGGCCTAAGCATCCAAATTAGGGTTTCCTTGTTAGATAACCATAATAGCCTCACTATTTAAAGGACCCTTGAGACTCAAAAACGTGGTGAACTTATTCCTTAGGGTTTCCACACGTTTTTGGCAGCCTCCCCTTTCCTTATTCTTCATCCTCTTGCTCTTGGTGTTTGTGAACCATTAGAGGAGTGACACTTGTGACTCTAAGCTTTCTAAAGTCATTACAAGGAGGATTTGAGATTGTTATTGCTACATAACAATCAAGGTAAGATCTAAAACCCATTCTTATGTTAATTTGATTAATTGTATGCTAGAACTAGGGTTTAAAGTCTTGGATGAATTGCATGTACAATAGAGAAACCTAGATCCAAGCATTAGGGTTTGTATGAGCACATAGGATGTTCTTATGGCCAAAACCCATCATAAAGTTTCCAACTTTATGAGTTCCTTCCCTCCAAACTTGCTCAAACATGAAGAACATGAGACAATATTCAAGATCTAACCACAAAAAGCCATAAAGTTAGAGCCTTTGACACTTACAAAGGTCCAAAAGCTATGAGGTAAGCTTATGGTGTTGCTTACTTGCAATATCCCACGGTAGAACACCTTCTTCTCTTATTCTCCAAGCTAACAAATGCTGAAAAAAGTTATGTTAGTGGCTTATTTCTAACAAATTCAATAATATTATTTTATAATAACCTTCTATCTTCCATGCGTTACATTGATTTTATAGTATTACCTTTTAATCAACCAAAAAAATATTCATTGGTTGCAAACCAATATATTGTTATATACGTATAAATTTGATCATCCTAATTTATTTGTTTTAATATAATTGTATGTAAAGAACAAGACAATGTCATAATATTATATTATAGCTGGATTAAATGTTTAGTACTTACTTTAATGTAATGAAATTTATTTTATGCTTGTTTTATAATATTGAATTATTTTTTTACATGTCTTTTTATGTAATTTTCGATTTTCATCCCATTTTTATTAAACATTATTTTTTATCAGCTAATAGCTAGATTTTTAGTTAACAACTAGTTTTTAAGCTAACATGACAAAATAGTCTAAAAAATCAATTTGATCGATTCAGGTCTTATCATATTACTAATCTTTCTCATTTTAAAAGCTGTTCTTCTAGTTATTTATTTATTTATTTTTTTATAAATTTTTTAGTTTTTTGCTAATTTTCCATTATAAAGAAAAAATGCAATGAGCAATATCTTAGTGGTGTCATTTCCCCTTAATATTCTACATGGATATGCCTTTAAATCTAAATGACATTTTTGACATATGGCTAAGGGATAATGCTCTTAAAAGGGTAATGTATTTTTTGATTTGTACATATTTGACCACTGAGTTTTTTTCGTCTACATTTACCCCTTCAACTTGTAAAACTATACATATTCAGTCATTATGACCGGTTACTCTAGGTTAGCCGAAAAAATGATTTAATAGAGTAATATATCTCTTATTTTGTACACCTTTAGTCCTTAATATTTTTTTGTTTCAAAATAAGTCATTTTGTTTTTTGTACTCATTCAGTACTTATGAATGATTTCTTTAGGTTTTTCTCACGAGATCTTATGTGGGACAATCATTGATGAGGTGTTTGGGGCCGTTGATGCTTATGTCCATCACGATCTCAATTGTTTGGTTGCATAAGTCTTGTGGTTTGACTTATGTCTTGTGTTCTGAACATCGTAACTTCTTCATACGATATCAGATTTTAACGATTTTTATATTCGTTTTTTGAGTCTATTACAATTTTTGTTAAGATTATTCCCGTTAAAATGTAATATATTTTTACTTACGATTTTATATAAAAACATCAATACATGCATTCATAAAAACGTATGGGTATAAAAATTGTTAGTAAATATATGTTACATTTTAACGGGAGTAATCTAAATGAAAGTTGTAGTAGACTAAAATACAAACACATTGATATAAAGATCGTTAAAATATGAGATCGTATGAAAATGTTATAACATTCATAACACATGACAGACCTAAGCCGCCAAGTAGTCGAGAACACGATGGACATAAACATCAAAAGCCCTAAACACCTCATTAATTATTGTCCCACGTTAGATGTCGTGAGAAAAACCTTAAGAACTCATTCATAAGTACTGAATGAGTACAAAAACAAAAAGAAATGACTTATTTTGCAATATATATATGTGTATATATATATATATATATATATATATATATATATATATATATATATATATATATATATATCTACCTCTCTAATAAAAGAATCCTTCTGGCACGTGTCTTCTTTTACAATTCATTTTCCATCTAATTGAAATTCCTCTTTTACTCTTCTTCCTTTGGTGTCACCGATCCTTATAATCTAGCTAATATTCTACCTTTCTTCTTTATTTCTTTTTTCAACCTTAATCCTCTTTTTCCTATCGTTGCGATTGCAAGTAACCCTAGGTGTCGTCGCTGCTCTGCTACCAAACATGCTCGAATATGATGAAGGCGAGCTTAAAAGGAACGAAAACCTACATCAGAGCTTCTGAAATTTTATAGTGTTCGATGATTTTGATTTGGCTAAGGTTCGTACCATTTTGCTCTCAGCACCACCATCGTGTACCACTCACCACCCTATTCGTCTCCTCCTTCTGATTTCTCTTTGTGTTTGTTGCAGGTTTCACGAAAAAAAATGTTATCTGAGTGTTTGTTTTCTTATCTTTCGAGCAGGAGGAATCAGGAAATCATCATCTCGGGTTCTTACTCTTTCACCTATTCATGTTCTTTATTTGTTTTCGTATGTGGGTTCTTATTAGACACCACATCGTGGTTGATTTTTACAAGTTTGATTTTCGTTTGTAGAGATAACAATGACTTCCATCGTCTCTACGTCTCCATACCTGTGATTTCTCTATTTCCTTTTCGATTCTGACATCTGTTTGTTTGTCGTTGATTTGTGTAGTTTTAAGAAGCCCCAGTTAGACTTCAATACTCATTCCATCTCTGTTGTTAGATCAATTTTTACATGTTTTATTTTGGCTTTCCTTGGCTTCCATTATAGGTTTTCCTTGATTTGTTGTTGATTTGTCAAGTGAATGGTGTTGTTGCATCCTTCTAAGAAGGATGAATGGAGTGACAATCTGAACTATCATCAAAATCAAATGATTCAGTGGTGTTTAAGAGAGTAGCGAGACAATGCCATTGGTTATACCATCAGGAAACCTCTTCGTGTCTCTCTAAACCATCATCATTATTTTATGTAAAAACCTTAGGCACCGTTTCCTTCCCATTTTGAGTTTTCTCTACTCACTCTCCTCTATTATTCATTTCTTATTCTTCTTTATCAATTCAGTTTTTCATCGGTATTGTCTTGGTTTGATTGCACATATAATGATGAAGAAACTTTTACTATAGGTGTGATGAAAAAAAGAAGTTCGTTTTCAAGCCAACCGGTGGTTCTAAAGAAGAAGCAGACATGTTTGTGGTTCTAAAGAAAAAAACAGGAAGTTTGTTCTTGGATGGTAAATTAAACTCCCTTCTTCTGCATTCTTTATTTTAGATAAAATCGATCATTTGATGGGTAGGATTTAAAAATTCTTTAGTCTATTTTGGGAGAATTTTTAATTTATTTGAATGTTCTAGCTATAAAGTTTCTAAAATAGTTTGGTATTTTTGTTTTGTTTTGATATGAAACAGAAGAAACATTCATCTATATTGGAGACATCGATTTTGTGTAACATCTTACTTACCATATATGATTTCTTTATTTCTTGGATATGTTGTGTGTTTTTTTGTTGGTTGTTGGTGTATATTTCAAAATTTTTTTAAGATAAAGTAATTTTGTTATTATGGAGATCATGGATTTGAAAAACTGGTTGAATGTAGGTTAAGGGAACGAGGGTTAGGGGTAAATTGATATTTATTGTTATTGCAATTCATGTAGAAACACATTTGTTTACCAGAAAGGACTGTTTGCATGTGGGATCTATACCTTTTTTGGATGAAAATGACATTTTAGTCAAAATAGAAAATTCTGGTTCAGGGTCAAAACTGAAAAATGATGATAAATGTTTGTTTACTCGTTCTGGAATATATATTATCAAAACTAGGTGGGGAGCCCCACGTTGCGGGGGTCGGATGCGATAATTTTTTCCGTTGTTTGTTCTTTGTAAATGACATTTGATAAACTATTTGTTTATAGTTTGGTTTTGATCATAGGTTTGATATTTTCTTCATTGTTTATATATTTTGTGTAGCAAGTGGTAGCGTGTTGTTGGTTGTCGTATGAATTTTGTAAAAAACCAAGTGTTATGTTTGTTACTATGTAGGGAAGGAGAACATGTGGCTTTAGTTTAAAAGAAAAAGCAAATAAGACCCAAAACACATTTAAAGAACAAATAACACCCATGAAAACAACAAATAACACACAAGGATCATTCTTGCCAAAAATCACACAAGTTCACTATTCCTAAAAAGTATTCATCTTTAATATATATATATATATATATATATATATATATATATATATATATATATATATATATATATATATATATAAGAATATATGGCTTTAAAAATCACTAATTAGTTCCTTTGTAGTTCCTATCTCATAACTTTTTTAATTCTAATTTATATAATGTTGTTATATATATATATATATATATATATATATATATATATATATATATATATATATATATAGAGAGAGAGAGAGAGAGAGAGAGAGAGAGAGGTAGGTTCAAATGTTTTTCACATCTATTGTGTGCTAGAATGCACCAATAGGAATTTAGTATTAATTATATGTATATTAAATGTTATCCATACATATAACTCATTTTTATGGAAACTAATTAAATTCGTCATTAATGTCAACAATAATATTCTTTCAGAATGAATTCATATCTAGAAGAATGAGACTGTATTCAAACAGAATGGGAGTGTATTCTAGTAGAATACACTCTCGTTCTTCATATTCCATGCAACTTTATTGTATTTTAAGTGAGGGAGTCCTGAAACAAAATACAAACTAATATATAAAAACCTAGATGCGAATTCATTATGAAAGAATGTTATTGCTGACGTTAATGATGGATATAATTAGTTTCCATAAAAGAGAATTATAATTATGGATATCATTTAATATACATATAATTATGGAAATCATTTAATATCTATATTTATTTAATTAAATAATTATTTAATTTACTAAATTTTATTGGTGCATTCTAGCACACAATAAATGTAAGAAAACAAAATAACCTAGCCCTATATATATATATATATATATATATATATATATATATATATATATATATATATATATATATATATATATATATATAATTATGCGAAATATATATTACTCTAATTACTTTAAAATAAGATAAAATAAGTCATGTAATAAGCTAATTTTTATTCCATTTAACGAAGCATATACAAGTTTGATGGTTAAATTCAAAAATAACAAAATATGTTATCATTTATTTGAAATATCTTCAAATTTTTATTTTTAATATTATCTACCTTTATAAATAGTGATTTATTCATGTATCAATATGGAAGACAAATAGACAATTGCTCTAAATTATTTTAATTGTGATTTCAAACATAGTTTCACACATTTGTAAACTATATTTCAAATACAATGGTTTTTTGGAAACTGGCCGTTTAAAAATAATTATTGGTAGGAAAAAAAACAATTTGTAGAGAAAAAATAATCGTCATTTTGGTTAGCACAACCTAATCGTTGCATGCCAATATATTTTTAAACTAAACCTTATACCCTAAACTTACTTATGTTTTAGAAACAAACTATTCGTTTAAAGGAAAACTTCTTGCCGAAATAAAACTTTTCAATGCACACATGAATGAAACTAATTGCTGAGATGAAATTATATGTCAAAGACTAACTAAAATAAAATTGTTCTCTGCACACATGAATGAAACTAATTGTTGAGATGAAATTATCAGAGACTAACTATTCAAAGTAAAGAATGATTAAAATTGTTAGTTTTATATAACGATTGTAGACTTACAAATACATTCGAGTTTGTTCATGCTGATGCAATGATAATTAATAAGAGTCAATGATAAACGTTATCGAATTTTAGTTTGTATCTCAAAGATCATGCTTAAAGTATATAAAAATTAAATTTGTTAATTATCAAAAGTCTAAACATAATTTATATCTTATTAATTTAACAGAATTTTTTGAATCTTGGATTTTTCTTTACTATTTTTAATTATTAATATTGTTTTTTTATTTTTACTCGTGGTTTCCACGGGTTGTAACCTAGTGTCTATATATATATATATATATATATATATATATATATATATATATATATATATATATATATATATATATACACACACACACACACACATTAAATATGTATAAAAATATTATGGACTAAATATGTATAAAGTACAGAAATATATTATCCTATAGTTGTCGGTCATAAGGATTGAATGTGTACAGTTTAACAAGTTGAAGGGGTAAATATAGAAAAAAAAACCAGTGAACAAATTTATACAAATGAAAAAATATATCAATTTTTTAAGTCATTATGTTTGATCGCTTAATAAATGATTTGAATATTGAAATATATTTATTTTTAATAGACTGAATTATATTCTCAAAGTAGAGGGGGGTAAAGCAAAAGTTTCAGATATATTGTATACGTATACGCTAGTTGAGTTTTGTGCAGTTTTTCATGGGGGAAAACGAGGCTCTGTCGAAAGATGTTGGAAGAAGGACAAAATCAATGTAAAACGAGAAACGGACTAAATTTCAAGAAATCACGGAGAAGGTGGATGATGATAGAATCAGTGCGATTCCTGATTGGTTGCTTCTTGAAATCCTGTCTCGTTTACCATCAACAAAAGACGCCATTAGAACAGTGAACAGGTACACTCTCCAAGCGATGGACTTGGGTACCAACTCTGATTTTTACACATTTAGATCATTCCACAACTATCCAAAACCCTAACTCAAGGTCCGATTTCGCATTATTGGTGGATAAAACCCTAACTCAATGTTGCCATTGAAACTCAAGAAATTCGAAGTGCGTACCTTTTATGATATCCAATTTGAATCACTTGTCAACAATTGGATTCGTTATGCTATAAGTTGTAACGTTGAAGAGCTTAAGTTATACATTTGGGAGGGGGAGGCTGAGTTTCTGTTAAATGAATTTATATTCATCAATTCATGTTTTACTGATCTGAGACTATCAGGATGCAAGTTGAATCCAAGTGGGGCGATTAGTTGGGAAAATCTTAGGAGTTTGTGTATCTCTGAGGTGTATTTAGATGAAGACTTGATTGCAAAATCGGACCTGAAGCCAATACTAGTTTATCACTAACTCAATGTCGCCAACTGTAGCAGCTCAAGAAATTCAAAGTGCATACCACGTTAGATCATACTTGTACAAAGATCGAGGATTGCCAGAGAACGCCTAATGAAGCGGAACAAGAGATGCTTGAAGGATGTACGTATAATGAATCTTCGTCATGTCAAGGAGCTTCAACTTGGGCTTTTGTATTCTAAGGTAAATTTTCTTTTGCTTTTCCATTTTGGATAAACTTGTTTTAATATTTTTATCACTTTTGCTGTCTTCTCACTTGTGTTCTTTGGTTGGTAGGTTCTTTCTTGTTTGCAAGCTAAAGGTTTCCTTCTTCCATCAAATGTGAAGCTTACACTGGTAACGGATATATAGAGAGCTGCTCTTGCATGATAGAGGAGGTGCTTTGACTTCATGTTTAGCCATTTAAGTTATCGTGATTTATTTTCATTTCTTTTTCTCATCCTTTTTGTAAAATAGACTTGCTTTCTATTGATGCCTAAAATATGGAATTACCCAACTACTTTGCTGCTTCAAATTAAATTAGGATGTTAAGTCTGCTGTACTCAAGAATTATTGCTTTTATTTGTTAATTCAACAAGTTAAATCTGTTAATCTGATTACTTTTTTTTTTCCATCATCTTAATTTCTTTGGTTTTACAAATATGTGAAATTTGATTAGTTTTTCTTTTCCTATTATCATATTTTCTTTTGTTTTACATCAGGTTAAATAAATCCAGAAACAACAATGTTCCTTTATTTTTGTTTGCATCCTTTATCATCTATTTTTTTATGTAGTCATGTCCCATTTGTAGTTTTGGCAACATGTAAATCTCTTTTAAAATGCAACCTTGGGTTGAATCCTTGTAAATAAATAGGTAACTCACTCGCAACAGGTAGAATCTATTGTTTGCAATTTTTGTAATGATTGGTAACTTAAGCTGTCATATAAAAGAAATTATTTTTTGTCATATGTAATGAATAATATCTTCTGGTTCATGGACTGTTTTATGGGTGGTATAATTTGTTTGAAAATACTGATTGTTATACTATTAATTTGATTTCGAGTATTTTATATCAATTAAACTATGTCTAGCTTGATAAAATTAGATATTCATCTTTAGGTCAACTTGGTAAAGTCTCGAACCATATAACTAAAACCCATACTGTATTAGTTTTTTTACATCGCTGAGCAAGACCCCTAAAATAGAAAGAACGAACGAAAACAAAAGGGTGCGTGATAATTTTCCATGACGCCCCCATAGTTTGAAGAGAAACCCTTTTAAATAAACCCTTCAACTTCTAGTAAACTCCACAAACTCCCATCAGTTTCCTTATCTCACCATGGAAAACCAGACTCGGTAGTTTGACCACTAAACTTGGGAGGAACCATAACCGATGAAGAAACCTTAAACCTTTTACTCCTGGAACCACCATCACTAATATCTGGGCTACTCATCCACCCTCCGATCATTTGGTCTCCAAAATAACTTCCTTCACAAGTATCCGACCCATCTGAATCCAACCCATGTTGTAAACTACTGAAACCCACCCACTCATTGCTGCTGTCTGCCGACACACTTGAGCTTTCCCAAGATGAGTTATAGGTGCAGGTAGCACCATCATGATCTGCCACCGTTTGTGGTGGCACAATCACACTGGGTTGCACAAGTTTCTCCATGTCA
Source organism: Lactuca sativa (assembly GCF_002870075.4). Classification (NCBI taxonomy): domain Eukaryota; kingdom Viridiplantae; phylum Streptophyta; class Magnoliopsida; order Asterales; family Asteraceae; genus Lactuca; species Lactuca sativa. The sequence continues at coordinate 7,041,056 of NC_056629.2, forward strand.
GCAACAACGCTGTTTTGGGGTGGGTAATTGGCCTTGAAATTGAATATACTTGCAAACGTGAAATGATCACTCACCCTACTTTTTGGTGACGACTTATTATTCTCTGTGGTTCTTGCCATGATGCTTTGTAAGTTCTTGCTGAGCCTCGCTTTTAATGAAGAAAAGCTAAGCGCACGTCTTGAATCTGATTCTGATAAGGAATCGGATATTACTGAATTAACCAAAGGAGCAAAGTTGGTTCTTGCGTTTTCACCTCTCAAGGCCCGAGCAGCTTCATCATAGGCTCGAGCAGCTTCTTCAGGGGTGTCGTAGGTACCAAGCCATAACCTCACCTTCTGAGAGGAGTCTTTGATCTCAGCCACCCACCGCCCTGATGGCCTTTGTCGGACACCAACAAATTTTTTCATCATGGGTTTCACTGCTTTCATTGTGGTTGTGGTGGTATTCTTCGTAATATCGGTGGTTGAGGTTTTCGTACTTTTGGATGCTGCAGTGATCATCATATATATATATATATACTATATATTTTCAGAACTAATTATAATCAAAATTCTTCTTGGTTTTTTGTTAAACTGAATTTATAGAAGGAAAAGTAGTTCCATGGTTGCATGTGGTGTTGAACTATATATAATGTTGTTCCAAAAGGTGTTTATCTAATACTATATATTATAAATATTCCTCCATTATTTCAATTTTCCTTAATTATTTGATTTTTTATATCCTCCCGACAAAAAAACCTTTTGGCTTGGCTCCCCAGTCCCAACAACTAGGTATATACCCACATAGATTACTCACTTTTATATATATATATATATATATATATATATATATATATATATATATATATATATATATATATATATATATATATATATATATATATATATATATATATATATATATATATATATATAGGTTCAAATGTTTCTCACATCTATTGTGTGATAGAATGCACCAATAAGAATTGAGTAAACATTAAATGTATATAATAAATGATATATATATGGTTAGGTTAAAGTGTTTTTTACATTTATTGTGTGCTAGAATGTACCAATATGAATTTAGTAAAATTATATTATTATTTAATTAAATAATGATAGATATTAAATGGTTTCCATAATTGTATGTATATTAAATGATATCTATAATTATAATTTTCTCTTTATGGAAATTAATTAAATTCGTCATTAATATCAGCAATAACATTCTTTCAGAATAAATTCGTATCTAGGTTTTTATGTCAGCAATAATATTATTTCAGGACTCACTCACTTAAAATACAATAAAGTTGTATGAAATATGAAGAATGAGGGTGTATTCTAGTAGAATATACTCTCATTCTCCTAGAATACACTCTTATTATTTTATATATGAATTCATTCTGAAAGAATACTATTATTGACATTAATGACGAATTCAATTAGTTTCCATAAAAAAGAATTATAAATATGGATATCATTTAATATACATTTAATGTTTACTCAATTTTTATTGGTGCATTCTAGCACACAATAGATGTGAGAAACATTAGAACCTACCTACCTATATATATATACACACACACACACAGTGGCTAACCTAAAATAGAAAAACACGTGGTTCCTTATATAAGTAAAGCAAAAAGACAAAAATATTTATAGCAGAGCAAGGCGGGTCGAACCATTAAAAAGCGGTTAGTTTGTGTTCATCCGAACCGTTCGAACACCTTAAAAACCAGTACAAAGCGGCCTACTTGACCCCTAAAACTGGACTTTTACAATAAATATATATATATATATATATATATATATATATATATATATATATATATATATATATATATATATATAATACAAATGGGTTTCTTTTCATTTTAGAAAATCTTCTTGCAACTACCTATTATTAGAGCCAATAATGTATTTTTACTAGTTTAAATAGAGATATCCGATTTATAATATCAAATAACTACCACTTTTTATCTTTGTCTCCAATTTGGAATAGGTTTTGATAAAAATTAACCATATTCATTGCAAATTTAAGTAAAATATTCCATCATTTCTTTTATTTATTTGTATCTTATTTGTCTAAATACTAAAAGGTAGGTCATAATTTTTTTTCAAGGTGGGTCATAATTTTTTTTATATACATAGATAGTAAATAAAAATAAAAAATTAGGTGGGTCGTAGGACCCACCTTGATACACCATAGCTTCACCCTTATTATATATATATATATATATATATATATATATATATATATATATATATATATATATATATATATATATATATATATATATATATATATATATATATATATATATATATATATATATAGGGAAGAGTTATTTGGAAAACAAAAAAACCATAAAAAAATCCTAAAAATCATAAAAATACATAAAAAAACCAAGAGATCACAAATCTTTTTTTTGAATTTTTTTTATCAAAAAATTGCAGCATTTTTTACAATTTCACTGAAAAAAAATAAAAAATCAATTTTTTTATGTAAAAATATTTTTTTTTCAAAAAAAAATTTCAGCGATTTTGACCTAAAAGTTGCGATTTTTGATAAAAAAAGTTTTGTGATCTCTAAGTATTTTTTTATGCATTTTAATGATTTTTAGGGTTTTTTGTTTTCCATAGAACCTAAACCTATATATATATATATATATATATATATATATATATATATATATATATATATATATATATATATATATATAAAGAGAGAGAGAGAGAGAGAGAGAGAGGAATGATCATTTGAGAACCTATAGTTTTCCAAGAACCAAACAAAGATCGTTAGATCAAAATAAACGACGGTTAGGATGTTTTGTGACATTTTTGTAAATACCTGGAAAAAAAACATGGGGCATGTTTTTGAAATGAATCAAGGGTATTTTAGGATAAAAAAAAATTCATACCCATTTATCGAACTGAATCACATCAACCTCTACGCCCTCTCTCCCTCTTCATCCCACCTCTCTCTACCCTTCATTCCATATTCGACAATGAATTATAGAAAGAATATACTAATGATGTGTTATGGATCAACAAATCGATGACATTCCTCAATAATGGTGATTTTATTAAAGAGTAGCTACATAGGGTTTTCGAAGGGTTGAAATCAATTTTGATTTCTGATTTTTTTGATACAACCATGTTTCCGATTTGCCGATCAGACATGTAAGCGAAGATGAAGAAAAAGAAAATCGAATGGTCGTGATGGTGGAATTTGTTCCAGAGCAAGCATTAAACAAGCTGCTCCATTGTCCACAATGTTTGGCCCTGAATGCTGCGATAACCCACCTACACTCTCCTCCGGCAGTGAATATGGCGATGTCTTGCAGATCGCGTCTCTCAATTCTTACGTTACCGGGAACACTGATTCGAAGATCGCCGTTGTTCTGATTTCCGATGTTTATGGTACGCTACTTCACTCCACTCTTAATATTCTTATTTACCATCTCTAACTACTGTAATAAATGATAAGATTTATATATGGAGGTTCACCAGTCACTCTTCCAAAAATTAGGTTTTAATCCATAAATAATTTACTTTTCGAGAAGTCTTTAAAACACCTGTATTTGATTGCAACACATTACTTACTGTGAAACATGTCTTTTAAAATCACTAGTCCTTTTTGTATTTTGCAAATAGTTTGTATGATCATCTGATTGATGTAACTTGTTTCTGTCTGGTATCTTTTCTGCAGGTTATGGAGCTCCAAAATTGAGGTGCTTCTTCCATTAAAGAATGGAAGTATTCTTTAATGGATGTTCTACTCTATTTCACATTAGCTTCTTCCATTCAGTGTCTTTTTCCGACTTCTTCTCCTTTATTTCAGGTTCTTATCTTACCTTTATACCTTAAAAATGTATGTATACGCTTTGTAATCACTTGCTTGGTTTGATATGTTTCTCCTTTATGCCTTGTTTTCTCTATTTCAATTCCGTTGAGTTTGATTGTTTACATTTTCCTTTTGTGCATTTTTATCCATCATAATTCATAAACTTATGGGTTTTATTAGAGTTATCTAGTTTGGTTATAAATGTTGTTGGGTAAAGTAGTTATTTGATGTTTCTTGGTGGATTAGCAGGATCCACGTGCATGTTTCATTTATAGGTTGTGAGTTTTAAATGCTCATATTTCTACATAGGACAACAATATGAAGATTCAAGCAGAAGCTAAAAAGACAAAGGAGTTCACTAAAGAACTTGACAGGTGATTATTTTTTAAGTTGGATTTGTTTTTTATTTTCATTTTTCTTTTCATTATATTTACTTGTTGTGGTTTTAAATATATACTAGAGCTTACCAGATATAATTGATGAAATTGCCAAAGAGGATGAACAAAAAAGCAAGAGACATGAAAGACGTGTTGTTGTTAAAAAAGAAAGACTAAAATCATGTCCATCACATCTAGGGAGACACAAGTAATTTTAGGGTTGAATTTGTAAAACATCATTTTTCTTGTTTACAACATTGTAAGTTTAGGGTTGAATGTTTAGAATTGGGGTTGAATACTTTTCAAATTTGAACCTACACCTATTCAAGTGTCGTTATCTGAAGAAATCATTGGTTCTTTAAGGAAACTCAAGGTTTGCATTTTTTACAATTAGATTTTTTTAATGATAATAAATATAGATTTGTTAATATTATAAATATTATATTATTTTGTAGGCATGTTGCACCCTTGCGAGAGACAGATACAAGAGCCTTGAGAAAAGATGAATAATTGTGCCTAGTGCTAAGAGTGGCAGGTATTGTTACTCGATCATTTTTTTTAACAAACCATGATATGTGAATGGCTAGTAAGATCCCCTACATTATTATGTTAAATAGTCTTATTATGTGAAACTAGAATTTGTATGGTATCACATCAAGTGTATTAACTACATACTGTATAATAATCTCCCACTTATAATTATATTTTTGGTGGCTAATTAGCCAATCATATATATTTTGTGTGACTGGTTAGTATGCTCACATACATTATAGTGTAAGCAGCCTTTTGATTTCCATATGAGATTTTTCATTTTCATGCCAAGGCTATGACTACATGTCATCACTTTTTTTTTTATCAAAAAAGAACAAATTATTAGTTTTGTAAACAGTATGTGTACACATATCTTACGATAAAACAGTCGAGATGTTGAATTTAATGTAAAAAGTTTTTTTTTTGCTTCATATATAAGAAAAGATTAACAACATAGGATGAAACTGATATGCAACAAGATATAGCTTTTGTGGTGTTCCATATGGAGCTTGTATCTAGGTAACCCCTTGTTATCATTACTTAGATTGCATTGCATTTAATTGTGCATTTTTCTATTTATGAATTATGTTGCAGTGTTCAAACAATGCATATTATGTTGCATATCATCCTCTTTGTGCTTGTGTTACTAGATTTTATGCTCCTAAACAATGAGCCCACTTTCCACATAACTTCCTTGTTTTTTATTTTACTCTATTATTTGAGGAGATTTGGCATGATAGGTCTTATCTTTTATAATCTATATAAAAGATTAGTAGTGTTAGTTTTCATATGTAATTTCATTTTGCAGCTTAAGTGGGATTAAAACAAAAGCCTGGAATGAGTCCACCTCATGGTGCAGACTAGGTGATCCAAACCAACATATTGTTGTGGAGGATATATTTGATGAATATGGTGGACGACTTATGCTTGTTGACATGGTTAGATCAGAAAATATAGAACAAGCTGGTCAAATTAGATTCAAAGCCAAAATGCAGGTAATTTTGAAGTTGACTAAAACTTTTCATTTGTTCAAAAAAAATTATAAAAAATTACTAAAAAATTGTTCCTTTTTGATTGATTAATTATTGTTCTTGAATCACATGTAATTCCTGTTGGATTAGTGTCTAAGTTCATAACTATTTTGGTATGTACTTTAGCCGATGGTGCTGGTCCTTTTGGGTTGCCTTCACTAAAGCAACTTGATAGGATGGATTATGGAGAGAGAGGATTAATTATGATTTATTAATATATTATGAGAATAATATATTAAAGGAGAAATCATATTGTTTAATTAAGATTAGTCAATAATTAATTAAGAATTAATTTTGTGGCTAAAAGAGATTAACTAAACTTAGGGGACTAGAACTATCAAATGTGTGATAGTTGAATATTGGGCTAATGGACTCTATATTAGAGGAGTGGAAGAATTCTATGGGGAAACCCATTAGAAATCGTCCAAGGCCTCTAAGGAGGGAGTCCATGGGTTGCTTAGGGCTTAAGCAGTCAAGTTAGGGTTTCCTTGATAGATAAACCTAATAACCTCACATATTTAAGGATCCCTAGGGCACCAAAAACGTAGCTAACTGATTCCTTAGGGTTTCTAGACAGTTTTTGGGTGCCTCTCCTCTCCTCCTTCTTCATCCTCTTGCTCTTGGTGTTTGTGAGCCATTAGAGGTGTGACATTTGTGACACTAAGCTTTCAAAAGCCAATTACAAGAAGGAATAGATTGTTACATAACAATCAAAGGTAATTTCTAAACCCTTAATTTAGTTCGTAGTATGATAGATTTAGGGTTTATGGCTTTGGATGATTATTGCATGTTCATTAGACAAACTAGATCCAAAGCTTTAGGGTTTGCATGTACACCATAGGAATGATGTAGTGCTTAAAATCCATTAGTGGTATCAGAGCCAATGACTGTTTGTTAATGAATTTGATGCATATTTGATCGTTTATTGCCTGAAAATCGAATTTTTGGCTCTCCGCCTGTCTGACTCGGTGTGTCAGTGGATGAACTCGGCGAGTCAGGTCGACTTGGCGAGTCCCGAGGTCAGACAGAGGGAAAATCGGGATTTTGTGCTCTTTTTGTTGTGGGATAATTACCAAAATGATTTTTATTGATAAGATTCCATTTTTTTTGATATTGGGTGATTATCCTTGCCAAAATAGTAGATAATTGCTAATTAATCAAATATTTGTTGCCTTATTAGATAATGGTTAATTATTTAAGTTATTTGGTGAATTATCTTGCAAGTAATTGGACTATGTCAAAATTAGATAACCATAATTAATTGTTAATTGCCTTATTTGAATTGTTGATCTAGAATATTCTGGATAATGTTTTGAAAAGTTTCAAAACTTGCCCTCAAGCTTTGGAATTTAAAATTTTGATTAAAAGTTTAATTTTGAAATATTTAAATTCTAAACCCTAATGTTTTGAAATGTTTCAAGACTTGCCCTCAAGTTTTGGAATTTAAAATTGTTTGATTAAAAAGTTTAATTTTTGAAATTTTAAATTCTAAAACCCTAATTTTTGAAAAAAAGTTCAAATTGCACCCTTATGGTTTGATTAAATTAATTAAGTGTATAATTAAAAGAGAGTTAATAAATCCATAGTGATATGGTTTACACTTATTAAATTAAAAGTGTAATTTATTAAATTAGACCACCTAGTCTTTTAAAAGTGTAAAATACACTCTTATACTATATATAACATTAAAGGTCTAATATTATATATGTATAACTTAAACTGCTAGTTTTACCGTTTGTAGGCCTCATTCACGAAGTCGATCTATAAGAAGGTATAAAGTTATGACCTATAAAATGGTCGTTTAATGGGTGTCCACTCTCACTCACCGCTTCCTTGATTGGTGGATGGTAGTTAGCCGAACGGGTAGGATAGGGCAAACCCTTTCCATTAAAAGTATAATGAATTATAAAGCAACTTAATGTTTTTTACAAAAAAATTTCAATCCTAGTTACTTTAGGTAAAAGTGAATTGATGTAATTCCATGAAATTACACTTTGTACCCTTACGAAGACGTTAGTGGAGCGTGTGTGGTTAACCGGCACACTAAATTGGTTCTAAGCAAAGGTAGCAAAGGGTGAATCAATGTTTGTCATAGTTCGGTGGAGCGTGTGTGGTTAACTGGCACATCGAATAGGTGATTGTAACATTGGGGGCACCATGTAAGTTTGCATGGTTATTCACACCCTATTTTCTGATCTTCGGCATCCCAGTCACAAATCGAGGGGCATATCGAGATTTAAACATGCCACTGAAAAGTTCAATGAATCTCAAAGGATCTAGGAGTTTTGCAATACATTTAAAACCTAATCTCTTTTTTGTTTTTCATGGTGGAAAATTAGCGAATCGTCATTCACTTACCCTCAAATTTTCTGCAATTTGGGTTACGACATCCATCTCCCAAGTTGTAGAGTATTGTGTTGGGTCCTAGCCTTAATATCTCATTTGGGTGACTTATTAAGGACTCAATCAATCAACTAACTTTATTTTTCTCTCGTTTTGTAGATGTCTGAATCTAATCGTGGTCTTTCCCGAATCCCATGGAAAAGGTTTTCTTGCTCAAAGTGAAAGTCTGTTACACAATGAAGGTGAAAGATCGATCCCTGCATTGTAGATTAGCTTGGTTTTACTTCCTCCACCTCCTCCTATTGTTCTCCGAAACCCATAAGATCGAAGAATTGAAAAGTTCAAAATCACTCAAGCCCTATTGTCAATGAAACATGAAGATGGAAAATCCGTGTGTGCTCACGTCCTAGAGATGAAATCACACATGGATAGGTTGACAATGTTAGGTGCATCTTTTCCAAAGAAGTTGGTTGTAGACTGGGTTCTGCAGTCACTCCCTAAATCATATGATTGGTTTATAAGGGATTATTATATGATGGATCTTGACGCGACCCTCATTGACTTAACTTACATGCTTATTGCTGCTGAATCAGAAATGATTTGGCAAAGCAATAGAGCATATTTTTCTGGTAATTCAACCAAACATGCTTCCGTAGTCACTCCAGAAGAAGCCACCTGTTTCTGTTGACAAGAGAAGGGGCGTTGGATACGAAGCTGCCCAGAGGACCTGAGGAATTTAAGAGATGGGAGAGTCAAGAAGTATGGATCTACTTTATGTAAATTCCACTGTCTAACTCCATTAAGTTCCTATTCATTGATTCTTAATACATAATGTGATAAGATTACATTTGAATGTTTTGCAGGATCAGAGAAAATAGAGGAAGATTGATAGAAGAGCAAGATGAATCTGATCACGAAGAAATGGATCACGATCGCATGGGTTCGAAGATCAGATTTTTGAGCTTAGAAAGTTATGATAGATTTGTTAGGAATATTTGATTACATAGTTTTCAGTTGATTTTGCATTATAAGGACATATTTTCCACTGCTTTTATGAATAAAATAAAATTTTAACTTGTCTTATATATATATATATATATATATATATATATATATATCCTTGCAATGAAATCATTGTGAAAAATTGATGTTTGTGTATTTCTATAAATGGATATGATTCTTAGTTATGTTATTTATGGTAGTGAAAAAATTTTCTAAGTAAGGAAAGATTCCCATCACCCAAGTTTCAATTGGACAGAAACTTGGAATCATATGATTTGAATCATGTGATGTATGGAAATCTTGGTATTTAGGAAATTAAGACTGATTCCTTGATCACACAAGTATGTGAATCAAGTGAAGGACTAAAGGACTAGAACACAATGTTGTGCGCTAGTCAAGTCCACCACAAATAACAATGAGACTATTCGTCATAATTTACCAAAAGTCTAGTATATATGGTTATACTTACAAGATTAAGTGTAATTCTGAATCATTGAAAGGTTTCAATGAATGGCAGAACGAATAAGAAGAATCAATGAAGGCAGAAAGATAAAAGTTCCTCCAATCTAATAAGAAGGGAGAGTACTTTTATATCAGTGTTATGATCGTCTTAATGATTAAGAAGAATGGTTAAATCAAAAGGATGAGTCATACTTCGTTCCAAAATCGAGTCTTAGAATTGTACTCCAAGATTGTGAATTGAGTGACACACACACACTCATCAAATGTGAATTGTTTTTCTTACTCTTGCACGTTTGAAATTGGTAAGTTGTGATGTCTTGGAGAAGACAAAGACCATCTAAGACCAAATGTGTGTAATGTTTTGTCTTGATATAGACACACACTAACTCTTGGATATTTGTTTATCAATAAATGTTTCTTGATAAGAGAATCTAATATGTCAAGAGGTTAGTGGGAGTCTGAAGATCTTGAAAAGATTCAAGAACTAATCAAGGGTAAACCTATTAAACACTAGCACACGACTTGAGGTTTGTAACCTATCATGTTGACAAAATTCTATTTCTGTGTCAATCCTGTTGAGTGATTATGCATATGAGTTCTACGAGTTCTCAATAGACTGCATAAGGCAAGCACCTTGTTCGATAAAAGTACATTGATTGACATAGGTGGGCTGCTAAATAACTTGGAAGTAATGGTGGGACCCTTGATGGAAAGAAATTAAGAATGAATAAGTTCTGTCCATAAGAGTTTGAATTTGTCACAAACATTATCTTTCGATATTGCTTATGGGAAATTCACATGGATAGGAACACATACACCATAAAATCTAAGTTCATAAGGTTTATCTCCTTCATGAAAATGATTATGAGGAAACGCTTTCACTAAGAGAGATTTTAAGAAGATAGCGATTATGTAAATTGCATTATCGAATTCGATTATGATTATGGCATCCCTCTTCATAGTTCGAATTGTGAGATTTAGCAATTAGTCTGAACATTTGGGACTTAGTAACATAAGTTCTGAATTAGTTTAGACACACATGTGAGCTGTCTAAGGAAAGGTGTGTGATTTTGAGAAGCTTAGATAAAGGCTTGTCGGATCATATCATATTAGAAACAATAAACTTTGGAAGTCAATAAGTATTGTTTTCTAGAAGTTTAGCTGGTTTCTAAATACATGTCAAAGCTAGTGGGAGCATAAATGTTATGCTGGAATGGATATAATCATCATGTTAGTGGGAGCATGATTATTATTTAAGTATTGCAAGTTTAAAATATTAATCATAGAAAAACAAAAGTTTCACTTTGCAAAGTTGCAGGGGTAGAAAAGTTGATTTTGGTATAATTAAGGGAGATAATGTTATACTTCGTTTCCAATCTAAAAGCTTAGATCGAGAAATTTTAATTGAATTTAGTCAAAGGTATATTTATTATTTGCATTCTCAAAGTTCGATTATGATCATGACATCCCTCTTCATAGTTTGAATTTTGAGAACACGACAAATAGAAATATTATGACGATATTATAGTAAGAAACTGGTAAAGTATCATGTTTTTTATTATGGATTGTATCCCATACGCTTCGGGTATAGGATTGATTGCATATGCTGTAATATTCGACCGTTCTAAAATTTTCCAAATTCCTAGGGCATTTAGAGGGAAAAAGGAAATAGAACCGGTTTTGACTAAAATAATTAAACAACTGCCAAGGACAATCTAAGGTTCGCCAATGATTGGTCGCTCGTGGACAGTTGAAAGTATAGTCATGGATGGACCATATTGACATTATTATGAAGAGATAAGATTCTATTTAGAATGAGTTTTCATATGGAAAATATCAAGAATAAATGTCTAGATTAGAAACTTTTATGCAAGAAGGATGTTGAAAGGAATGTACTTTGAATATGAGATTTCATGACTATGGAATTGTCTTGTAACAATATCCAATAGAGTAATTTGTAATTTCATTGGCCAAGTCTTGGTGACTTTTGTGTCGTGACATTATGAAAGGACTGTTGCATAAAATGTTAGAATCAAGCATATTCTAGTAGTGGCGAGAATTTTGTATTCTTACACTAATGGATTAGGAATTGTGAAATGAGTGTGATTGAAAATGTTATTCGATTATACTATTTCACAAAGTAAGGACCATAGGTAAACATAGTGTGCATGCTAAGAGCATGGGACAATTGTAGTTATAATTCAAGTAAGAAGTTGATTACCCAAAACAACAAATGATGAGTAATCCATATGGTGATTAAATAAAATGTTTTATTTATACTCAAAGGTTTGAGTCATATATGATTAGTATTATTCTTGTGTTTCACTTTGCATGTTTTGACTTCCCGAATAATAAGATTATTCAAACCCTCCATAGTCGCTCATTCTTTGGAATTAGGAATGAAAGAAGACTGTCATGAATCTGACTGTAGATTGTCTAAAGTGTTTTAGACATAGCAAAAGTTTGCTGCAGGGTTCATGAGTACTACTATAAGATTAGAGTATTGGAATAAACCCACAATCGTTTGGATCGCTTCATGGATTTTATCACGAGTGATTAGTGAGACGATAATATCTTGTATTCTTGAAACCAAGATGTGTAAGTTGTATCTTACGAGTCAGTTACACATTGATAATATGTAAACGCACCAGTAACTTGGTGTTATATAACGTATTGTTGTGTGTAACTCAGTGAGTGAGTAGAAGCCAGCATTGAGTCGAAGTTTATCCATTCCTTTTACCCAAAGTGGGATAAAAGCGATATCAGTGGATCCCTCGATGATTTAGTGATGACACCCTAAGCACTTGGCCAAGCCGGGACTAAGTTGATGTGTTCAATTGTAGTCTGTTGTCAGTCATTATAAACCGGAACTCGGGAAACAATATGTAGACAGAGAGAATGAGTTAAATCCATGTCTCAGTCTATACGATATCAAGAATGGAGGAATATATGATCCCTTATCTAAAGGACACGCTATCTGATAAGATCAGAATTGACAACGGATTTTGAAAGCTACGATTGCGGATCAGGATCTGAAGTCATACGCAGAATAGTTATTAGAATTATCCAAGTGGGAGACTGTTGGATTAGTGTCTAAGTCCATAACTATTTTGGTATGTACTTGACCCGATGGTGCATGGTCCTTTTAGGTTGCCTTCACCAAAGCAACTTGATAGGATGAATTATGGAGAGAGAGGATTAATTATGATTTATTAATATATTATGAGAATAATATATTAAAGGAGAAATCATATTGTTTAATTAAGATTAGTCAATAATTAATTAAGAATTAATTTTGTGGCTAAAAGAGATTAATTAAACTTAGGGGACTAGAACTATCAAATGTGTAATAGTTGAATATTGGGCTAATGGACTCCATATTAGAGGAGTGGACGAATTCTATGGGGAACCCCCATTAGAAATTGTCCAAGGCTTCTAAGGAGGGAGTCCATGGGTTGCTTAGGGCTTAAGCAGTCAAATTAGGGTTTCCTTGATAGATAACCCTAATATCCTCTCATATTTAAGGATCCCTATGGCACCAAAAACGTGGTTAACTGATTCCTTAGGGTTTCTAGACGGTTTTTGGGTGCCTCTCCTCTCCTCCTTCTTCATCCTCTTGCTCTTTGGTGTTTGTGAGCCATTAGAGGTGTGACATTTGTGACACTAAGCTTTCAGAAGCCAATTACAAGGAGGAATAGATTGTTATTACTACATAACAATCAAAGGTAATTTCTAAGCGCTTAATTCGGTTCATAGTATGATAGATTTAGGGTTTATGGCTTTAGATGATTATTGCATGTTCATTAGACAAACTAGATCCAAAGCTTTAGGGTTTGCATGTACACCATAGGAATGATGTAGTGCTCAAAACCCATCAATTCCGAGGATCACAAAACAGGGTGTGAATAACAATGCAAATATACATGGTGCCCCCAATGTTATAGTCACCTATTCGATGTGCCGGTTAACCACACACGTTCCACCGAACTATGACAAACATCGAGTCACACTTTGCCACCTTTTCTTAGAACTCAATTAGTGTGTCGGTTAACCACACACGCTCCACTAACGTCTTAGCAAGGGTACAAAGTGTAATTTCATGGAATTGCATCAATTTACTTTTTCCTAAAGTAACTAAGATTGGGAATTTTTTTAAAACACTTAGTTACTTTAATATTCATTATGCTTTTAATGAGGAGAGGGTTTACCTTATCCTACCCGTTCGGCTAACGACCCTCTATCAATCAAGGAAGTGGTGGTGAGAGTGGACACTCATTAAACATCTATTTTATAGGCCATAACCTTATCCCCCCCCCCCTTTTAGATTGGCTTCGTGAATGAGGTCTACTAACGGTAAGACTAGCAGTTTAAGTTATACATATATAATATTAGACTTTTAATGTTATATATAGTATAAGGGTGTATTTTAGACTTTTAAAATAGTAGGTGGTTTAATTTTATAAATTACAGTTTTAATTTAATTAAATATAAACCATATCCTTTTTGATTTATTAACTCTCTTTTAGTTATACTTTTAATTAACTTAATAAAACCTTAAGGGTGTAATTTGAACTTTTCAAAACTTAGGGTTTTAGAATTTAAAATTTTCAAAAATTAAACTTTTAATCAAAAAATTAAATTCCAAAAGTTGAGGACAAGTTTTGAAACCTTTCAAAACATTTGGGTTTAAACTATTTAAATTTCAAAAACTATAACATTTAAGTTCAAATTTAAATTATAAAACCTCAAGGGTGTAAATTAAAACTTTTCAACCTTACTAGGTTAAATATATGACTAATAATAATCCTATATTATCCAAAAATAACCAAATCCATCAATTGTGATGAAGATAACCATTCCAAACATAAAAAAATCAGTTTTAGGCAAGAAAAACGAGTTTTGGAAGTAATCCTCAACAAAATTTGGCAGGAAAAACGAAAAATCCGGCAACAGACCCTTGGACTCGTCGAGTCCACAATGGAACTCGTCGAGTAGGACCTACTCGTCGAGTCCATTCATGAACTCGGCGAGTCTGCCAGTCAGTAACCCAAAAAATTAGTTTTTAACCAAGCAATGAACAATTAAGCATCAAATACATCAAACAAACAACCTAGCTCTGATACCATTGATGGGTTTTGAGCACTACATCATTCCTATGGTGTACATGCAAACTCTAAAGCTTTTGATCTAGTTTGTCTAATGAACATTCAATAATCATCCAAAGCCATAATCCCTAGATCTAGCATGTGATAATTGATATTAACATAAGAATAGGGTTTAGATCTTACGTTGATTGTTATGTAGCAATAACAATCTCAAATCTTCCTTGTAATTGGCTTCTGAAAGCTTAGTGTCATAAATGTCACACCTCTAATGGCTCACAAACACCAAAAGAAAGAGGATGACTTAGGAGCAGAGAAGGAGGCACCAAAAACGTCCAAGAAACCCTAAGGAACACTTAGCCACGTTTTTGGGTGCCCTAGGGGTCATTATATAGTGATGTCATTAGGGTTTTGAACTAGGAAACCCTAATCTGGCTGCTTAGGCCCTAAGCAGCCCATGAACTCCCTCCTTAGAGGCCTTGGATGAATTCTCAGGGGTTTCCCCATAGATTTCGTCCACTCCATCCTTTATGGAGTCAATTAGCCCAATATCCAACTATCACACAATTGACAGTTCTAGCCTCTTTATTTAATTAATGTCTTTTAGCCACAAAATTAATTCTTATTAATTCTTGACTAATATTAATTAAACAATATGATTTCTCTTTTAATATATTATTCACATAATATAGTAATAAATCATAATTAATCTCTTTCTCCACAAATCATCCTATTAAGTTGCTTTGATGAAGGCAACCCAAAAGGACCATGCTCACAATTAGGTTAAGTACATACCAAAATAGTTATGGACTTAGACACTAATCCAACAGTTATTCGGGTTAGAACCCGAACGAACCGACCCGAACCCGATAACCCAATAAGGGTAATTGCATGAACCTAAAACCGGACCGATTAACCACTACATGTTCGATTTGGTTCGGGTATTAATAGGTTCGGTTCATTTATTACTCGAATAACTCAAATAACATGTACACGATGATTAAGGACTTAATATAACTGAAAAGAACCGATCAAATAAACTGTCACACCCCAAACCGAGATGGCGGAAACATTCGGGGGCAGAAGACGTCATGTACAATATCATAACAATGCGTAATAGTAAAACAAACAATAACATCCATAGTATTAAAAATACAATTATTACATGTGTGTTCTTAGTATTGTTTGTATGACACCAAAACGTATAGCAAAATAAAAGGCGAGTCTTGAATATGCTCCGTCTTCTCAAAAACATATGTGAGTGTACCTGTCTACTGGTTTCCTGAGAATACAAGTTATTTTGAAAAGAGAATATCAACATTTAAGTTGGTGAGTTCATTAGCATTTGTAACATCCATAAATTTTACGCTAAATTTAAACTTTTCAATCATAAATAAGAACCAAATAGCATTGTTTACAAAATGTTTTCAAATCATTATCCATCAGAGTGTCCCAAAAATTATAACATAACGATGAGAAGCGGTACGGTCACACCTTCGCCTTTCCACGATCTCCTGAAGTACCTGAAACAATAAACTAAAAACTGTAAGCCCGAGGGCTTAGTGAGCTACCCCCAAAATACCAATACCACACAGACAATACCATATCAGTAACAATCAATCAATCAATCAACATGCATACTGGGCCATCGACTTGACTGGACTGCCCTATCGGGCCTACAGTCTGTCTAGATCTATCTCGAGCCTTCGGCATGACTGGTCCGCTACATGGGCCTACAGTCTCCCCGGACCGCTCATAGGGTATGTTGGCCTTCAGCACAAAGCAGGATCGCCTCAACCCAATCAACAAACAAACAACTATGTACGCATAGCTATCATATACTGGCATATACAAACATCAAGTATATCTATCTCGCTGATCGTAAATCATAGAATCCTCTCGTAACTAGAACACCGACCTAGCAGGTCAATAGCATACCAATCCCTACGGATCATAAAAGCATAACATACTTTCTATCCTGATTCCGATCAAACAGATCATAATCATATATCGCATACTACAATAATAACAACTATAAGGGCCGACCTTGGTGCCGTAGACCCTATCGATATAGTGTGGGTAACTCACCTTGCAATTGTCGACTCAAAACATACACTTCAACCCTCGGATCACCCGACACCGGCTCCACCACCTAAGATCATAGTACAATATACTCATAAGTCCTTAACCTTATAAGGTACCCCGTAACCCACTAGTCAATCTCTGACCAAGGCCAAATTCCTCAGTCAAGGTTAACTGTCCATGTTGACCTTGACTCGCCGAGTGCCCTCGGCTACTCATCGAGTTCCCTGAAGTACATTCCAACTCGCCGAGTCATCGGAGTGACTCGTCGAGTTCCTTCGATCCTCGATCACACTTTAAGGCCACCCGTCGAGTCCCCTCCTTGAAACTCATCGGATACACACTCATACATATCCAAGAGAAAACTCATCCGACTCGCCGAGTTGTTCATCAACTCGTCGAGTCTTATGACGATCTTCATCGGACTCGCCGAGTTGTTCATCTAACTTGTCGAGTTCACGACCATCTTCATGTGACTCGCCGAGTCAACTTTGCGACTCGCCGAGTCCATTCAGTCCTCTTTCAATACAAACTTGTTTTTAGCCATGCAACGGCTCCAAATCACAGATCCAAGCTTCTAGGGCATGCTTATCACGTGAAGTTGCAAACTTTACGTGCGTGCATGGCCTTAAAGGCTCCAAATGCTAAATCTAAGTTCTTAATGGGGCTTCATGCCCAAGAGGGACCTCAATCACAACCAAAATTGTGACTTTATGCTTCTAGAATCCAAGGAGGGTCCAGATCTGAAGTTACAACTTCATATCTAGTCCATAGCTCGTCATACCAACTTGAAAATCCATAAAAAGCCCTAGAAACTCAACAAAAGGGAAAAAGGAAGTAAGGATGGCACTTTGATACCTCCAAAGGATGCTAGATGAGGTAAATCCTGCTTCCCACGCCTTCCTTGCTTCAATTCCTTTGCACTCCTAGCTTTCTTCCTCCAAGATTCTCTTTCCAAGCTTCAAACACCACCCAAAGCACCCACACACACACGTATAAGGACTCTCAAGACTCTCTAGAACTGTAAAGAGGCCCAAGGGAGGCTAAGGTCCCTTTAAATAGGGTGAAAACCCTGGGATTTAGGGTTTCATCTGTCAGCTCCTACCCGCCGAGTCCCAATATGGACTCGTCGAGTAGGTCACTTAACACGCGATCCCATCCCGCTGCTACTCGACGAGTAGGTCAACCAACTCGTCGAGTAGATCTTAACGCAATAATATTATTTAAGCAATACCTGAAAATCGGGGCGTTACTGTTGGGTTTTGAGCATTCTAACACTCCTAAGTGTACATGCAACCCTAAATACCTTGGATCTATGTTTTCTCTATTATACATGCAAATAAGAACTTCCAAGGTATTATCCTTATCTAGCATACAAAACAATGACTTAGCAAGATAGAATACATACCTCTTTTGATGTAGCTTGATGTCTTCAAGCTTTAAGAGCTTAGCCCCAATAGTGTGGAAGCCTCAAATGGAATCACAAAGCACCAAATACTCTTGGAATAACTTGAGAGAATTCTACACTTCATGAAATCGGCTAGCCCTTTTACTTCACACACTAGTGCCAATTTTGGTCAAGAATAAGATGCTTATATAGTTAGGGTTACACCATGTAAACCCTAATTGACATGGCCTTTCATTTCCATGATCCATGGGTACAAATACACCATGGAGCATCCATGGACCATCCTATGGGTTTTAGCCCAACTTGATTATCCATGGAGCATTAGCCCACTATACAAGTATGGATGATTTACACAATCAACCCATATATTTAATTAGTCTTATTTTTATCACTTAATTAATCCTAGATTAATTCTTGATCAATACTAATTAAATAATCTTATTATTCTTATTATTAATATACTAGAACTTATAATATATTAATAACCATAAGTGTCTTATTTCTCTCATTATAGTCTATCCAAGTGCATGATGCCATGCAACCCAAATGGACCATGCCGGGTCGGTTGAAGTCTTACCAATAATAGTTATGGACTTAGACATTAATCCAACAGTCTCCCACTTGGATAAGTCTAAAACTATTATTGCGAATGACTTCAAGAACCGACCGACAATCGTAGCTCTCAAAAGCTTCTGTCGAACTCTGACCTTGTAGATGAAATCTGACCTTTGTCAATGACTTGTCCATTAGATAAGGGATCATATATTCCTCCATTCTAGATATCGTATGGACTGAGACATGGATTAAAATCATTCTCTCTGTCCATTTGTTGTTTCCCGATTTCC
Source organism: Lactuca sativa (assembly GCF_002870075.4). Lineage (NCBI taxonomy): Eukaryota > Viridiplantae > Streptophyta > Magnoliopsida > Asterales > Asteraceae > Lactuca > Lactuca sativa. The sequence goes on from NC_056629.2 coordinate 7,060,064, forward strand.
GATTTATGACGACTGACTAATTGAACAAATCAAATTATTCCTGGCCCGGCCGAGCACTTCCATTTGTCATCATCAAATCACCGAGGGGCCCACATATATCGCTTTTATCCCGAAGGTAAAATGAATGGATAAACTTCGACTCATATGGCTTGTTCTACTACTTGTTGAATCATACACTTAGGCACGTTTTATAGCACCGAGTTACCAAATGCGTTTTTGTGCAATCAATGTATTATCACCTCATAGTAACAACTCATATCTCTAGGTTTGAAGAATATAAGATATTATCGTCTCATGATCACTCGTGATAAAATCCATGAAGTGATACCAATGAGCGCGGGTTGAATCCAATACTCAGAACTTATGAGTACTCATGAGTGTTGTAGCCCTTTGTCTAACACCTTAGACCTCTACAAGCCAACCCATGACAGTCTTAATTCATATCTACTTCCAACATATGACCGACTGTGGATGGTTTGAATAACTTAGTCATTCCGGAAGAATAACCTAGTTTATTCGGGAAGTCAAAACATGCAAAATGTAACACAATAATAATTGAATCCAATATGGTATCAAAACCTATGAACATAAATAAAACACCTTTTATTTATCAGCATATGATTACACATTATTCATTGTATACTGTTTCAGCTATCAACTTTATTCTTGAATTTAAAACAATAGTTGTCCCACGCTCCAAGCATGTACACTATGTTTTCTAAACACTAGTCAAGCCATACACCAAGTATGCATACTATGTTTGTCTATGATCTTTACTTTGTGAACTAGATCCATTGAACATAACTTCAATGATTCTCTTTTCACACTCCCAAATCCTTACTGCAAATGCAAGAATTCCAAATTCATGCCATTTACTGAAATCTGTTAGATTCTAAACTTATATGCATTGATCCTCTTGTAATGATTATGCACAAAGTCAGAAAGCCTTGACAACAATCATTACAGAGTATTCCAAAGGAGATCAGCTCCTTAGAAACATCCTTCTTGCATTAAGTTTCCTAATCTTAAACAGATTGAAAATTCTAACTTTGAAACGTTTCCAGATTCCATTTTGACTATCACTTCTGAACAAGAGTTGCCTCCTTACAGACTATGCCAATATGGTCCTTCCAGAATTATCATTATACTTCCAACTATCCTTGAGCACCCAATCTTTGGTAAACCTTAGATTATCCTCGACAATTGTTTAATTCTTTTAGTCACATCCAGTTCTAAACCTTTTCCCTTCTTAATGCCCCAGGCATTTGGAAAATTTTAGAAAGGATCAATATAGCACATGTAATTGTTGGGCTGAAAAGAGTTTTGTTGTTGCGTCTTTTGGGCTCGTTAGATTAGCCTTTTATTCTCCGGTTTGGGCCTGTCCAACCGAGACCCTTTTATGTATTGTATATAAGTTAAATGCTTGCATGCATATTAGGTTAAGATTCTAGAGATTATCGATACAACGATTGATCAAGTGTAACATATTTTTCTGTAATCGTTCTTGTAATCTTCTAATCCTTTACAGTTGATGTTCTTAATCGAGCTCTTCTAAGGATTTTATTTAATCATTCGACACGTTTGATTCAAGCTGTTTGTTCTTATTATTGCGTTGTTAACTGTTTTATATTCATATACTTGTTCAAGATCTAATCGATCTTCTTAGATTAAAAGGTGTTTTAATCCCATCAATTGGTATCAGAGCAGGAGGCTGTGTAATCGATACACATCTTTTCTGTGAAAAAGATTTCCATTAGGGTTTTCCGCAATCATCGATATTTATTGAGCCGTCATCTTAATTGACGTATCTTAGTATTTATTGTTTTGCCCTAATCTGCTTTATTACAAGTCTGATCTTTGAACAGGTTTTTACGATCATTATGGACGCAACGCAATCAAACCCTATTAATATTTCCAACAACATCGGTTCGACGACAAAGATTCCAATCTTGTACACCCATGACTATGAAGTATGGGCGCATCATTTCGAAGATTATGTGATTGGATCGGAGGACAATGGTTATCTCATATGGGAAGCCATCATCAGTGGACCGTTTTCTCATTCTACGTCGTCCAGAATCATTAAGACGCAAAAAGAGTACAATGATCTGCTCAAGGACGTGACGAATATCGCGCAAGATGAAAAAGACAAACTCCAGTGCAATATTAAGGCACTTAGGTTGATCAGATTCGCCCTTCAGTCCGACACATTCAGGCTGGTCAGCTCATGCACTACGGCAAAGGAAGTGTGGGATAGACTTCGTGAACTGTATTCCACAGACGAAGATCTTGAACATTCCATCCAAACCTTACTTCTATCTGAATTTGGTGAATTCAGGCAAGGGGCCGAAGAAACTGTGACCCAGACGTTTGATCGCTTCAATCATCTTCTCAGCAAGATGATCAAACACGACATTGAAAGGAAGCTTATCGAACAAAAGGTTACCTTCTTGAATGGACTGCGATCTGAATGGAGAGCAGTTGTTTCCACAGTCAAAGCCCATGAACAGTTTAAATCATATTCTTTGGCAAAACTGGTAGGTATTCTAAAGTCCCAAGAGAAGAATGTGGTTCAAGAGAAGAATGTTGTCTCTAGTCTTGGTTCGTTGGCCCTCCTATCTAAAAGTAAAGCTGTGGTGGAGGATGAAGAGCTCAACTTGGATGAATATGACCTCTCAACTGAGGATTATGCCATGATGGTATCCAATCCTAAGAGGTTCATAAAGAAGAGATTCCCCAGCAACAAAAACCGAAACTGGCAGGGGAGTTACAGCTCAGAAAAAGCAAACAATGAACAGAAAGCTGAGGAGCCCAAAAAGGAACCGAAAGCAGATGGCGATTCCGGAGTAAGCTGTTTCTATTGTGGTGGCAAGAACCACTACGCTAAGGACTGTGTTCTTAAGAAGATGGCTGAAAAGGACAATGGAAATGATGAGGAAGCTGTGCTGCAGAAGAGATTGGATGAGTTAAGAAAGAAGAAGTCTACCGCTAACCCTTCTATTAATGCTCTTATTGTGCAGGGTTCGGTCAATGACGATGAGTTCGGTAGCACTGAAGTTTGGTCTACTGACTCAGAAGACGAAGAAGTGAGAAAGCCTACTCATGGAAAGGCATATGTGGCTAAGGTGGAAAGCAGTGGTGGAAAATGCTTCATGGTGACTGAGGTGTCTCAAATGAGGGGATACAACACCGATGGAGGAAGCAATGGACCGAAGGTGCAGGAGGATATGTGCTTTACGGCTAAACCACTCAGCCAGCAGTTCAATGAACTCGATGAACTGATAAAGAAGGTACAATCTGCTTTTATTTCATTTAAAGTACCACCATCCTCTTACGAGAAAGAACTAAAAAATATCAATACAAGAATTTCTCATTTAGATAGTAGCCTAACTCAAACTCGAGTCACCAATTCTAACCTGACTGATCAATTAAGCAGGGCGGCGTCGAAGAGTGAGGAGCGGCGAATGTGGATTGAGTTAAAAGAGTCGGAATTAATTAAAGTTAAAGACGAAAACATTTATTTGCAGAGAGACAATTTGAAATTGTTAAAACAACGAAATGTTTTTTGTTTAATAGCTAAACGTTTATATTCCAATATTACTCAACTTCACTTGGACTGTGAGATAGGTCAAAAGATCCATCGCATGATTTTGCCCTTTCTAGAATTTAAGGAGGATGAAATCGATGCCGAAGCTTACAATTGTGAAAGTGTGATATCGTCTGATGATGTCAATCCAACCTATATGTATGGACTGGACAAAATTGAGGCCTTCATTAAGTCCAAAGACCACAAGGACATGCTCAAAAACCTTTTGGACGAAAATGACCGACTTAAACTGAGAACTGAAACCATGCAAAAATTTAACTCTCTTAACGCCAACGTAAGCTCAGAAAACAAAATCGATGTTGAAAATTCATCTGAGCTTAATGAGGACGAAAACTTGAGTGAAATTTCTGTGGAGGATACGATTGACTGCTCAGAATTTATTAAAAGCGAAACTGAAAACCACAAAAACCTTATTTCTGAAAATTCTGTGGAATTCGCTAGATTGTCCCAACAAAAGTCCCCGAAATTAGTAGAAAAAGCTGTTGTGTATCAAAAGGTCAGGACCACTCCAAATCAAGTATACAAGGTGACTGGAGTAACCGAACATCAAACAGCTGAACTCACAGCTATTGTTAACGAAGACAATGCTGATGGTTGTGATGAGTATTTCTGGGAAGCTCCTATTGATAATGGAAACGAAACCGTTGGTCTTTCTGAAAGAACCTCCTGGATGAAGAAAGGGAGGTACATACCTGAACCCTTGAACAAGCCTGATAATTTCAGTGAACCAAGTACAAGTGGTACCAAAGAAATTCCTCAAGAGGATGATTGTTTAGCAAAAGAAGACATTCCTTCAACACCTACAGCTCGAAGCGAAACTTCATCAGATACTCCTTCCACTTCCTCAGGGCAAACTGAATCTTCTTCAGATATTCCATCTGTTCCTTCTGCACAAAGAAAAACTCCTGAAGTTCAAAAGGAATCAGTCAAAGTTACAGCAAAAACAAGAGCGAACGTTCATCATCAACCTAAGCAGATGAGGGATAAGAAGATAGAGAGGAACCAAAGATACAGGAAAAATCTTTCTGAAAGGAAACAATTCTGGCACTCCCAGAACGCATACTATACACACAAGGACAAGAATCTGAAGTATGAAAACAATCCTGTACGAAAGCCTGAAAGTTCCACTAACCGAAAGCCAAGGTTCGGTTCGCAAGAAGATATTAACCGAAAGCCAAGGTTCGGTTCACAAGAAGATACCAACCGAAAGCCAAGGTTCGGTTCTGAAAAGGACTTTGACCGAAACCAAAGGTTCGGTTCCAAGAACAACACCAACCGAACACAGAGGTTCGGCTCCAAAATGAAAAAGGAACAAGACTCAAAGGTTAACCCCACCAACGATCAAAAGCAAAAGGGTCACCTAGAGTCATCAGCAAGGAAGACATCTCCATCCAAATCCAAATCCTCTCTTCCTAATTCTTCTCGTACTTTCACTTCCACTCATTCATCTCCATCTAGTTCCAAAACTAATCACGCTTGCCCTCGAAAACCTCATTCTTCAGCTGAACAGAAGGGAAAGCAAAAGGTCGATGAATCCAAACCTGAGTCCAAAATGAACATCCCCAATGTTCATAAAATAAAAGTCTTTACCATTAAAAAGAAAGATGAAACAACTCTAATAAAACGAACATATCTAGTTGACATCTCTCTCACTATTCCTGTTCCCATGAAAAGCTCACATGGACCCAAGAAACTTTGGGTTCCTAAATCTGCTTAATTTTTTGCAGGTTATAAGTGACGAGCAGTTTGACGAAGAATGGTACATCGACAGTGGCTGCTCGCGTCACATGACAGGGAGGAAAGAGGAGCTTAGGGAATACAGATCCCTTGCAAATGGTGGCAATGTTAAGTTTGGAAATAACTCTTTCGGGACCATAAAGGGATATGGGATGATAACGAATGGTGATTTTACCATAAGAAAGGTGGCCTATGTGGAAGGACTTCAACACAACCTCATCAGTGTATCTCAGCTTGTTGGAGGTACTGGTCTCAAAGTTTCATTCGATGATGAAGGTTCGGAAATCATAGAGAAAAAGACAAAGAAAGTGATTCTGAAGTCAGAGCGAAAGGGTGAAATGTTTCCTCTGAACATGAAACCCATCAAAGGAAATCCAGCCATATGTCTGCTATCAAAAGCTCAATCCGACGAAAGCTGGTTATGGCACCGAAGACTCTCTCATCTCAATTTCAAGAATATCAACCGACTTGTCACTGGAGGTCATGTTAGGGGTCTTCCATTGCTCAAGTTCGACAGAGAGCATTTGTGTGCTGCATGCGAAATGGGAAAGCAGAGTCGTCAAAGTCACCCATCCATAATTAACACAAAAGTTGTTGAACCACTCGAATTGCTTCATATCGATTTGTGTGGTCCTTCATCTATTGAAAGCATCGGTGGTAGCAAGTATATTCTTGTTATCGTTGATGACTTCTCTCGATTTACATGGGTGTTCTTTCTAAAGCTCAAATCTGAAGCGACTCAAAAGCTGAAAGCGTTCATCAAACAAATTGAGGTCCAGCTCAAGAAGGTCGTTCGCAACATAAGGAGCGACAATGGTCTCGAATTCAAGAACAAAGAGTTTGAAGAGTTTCTTGCAGAAAAGGGAATCAGTCATAATTTCTCAGCTCCCTACACACCACAGCAGAACGGAATAGTCGAAAGACGAAACCGATCGTTGTGTGAAGCTGCCCGAACTATGCTAAGTTTCGCTTCCTTACCTCTTTATTTTTGGGCTGACGCTATTTCTGCTGCTTGTTATACACAAAACAGGTCCTATCTCAACAAGCGATTCACGCTCACACCATATGAGATAATAAATAACAGAAAACCCAACGTGAAATTTTTCCACGTGTTTGGCTCAAGGTGTTTCATCTTTAACTCTAAAGAACACCGCAACAAGTTTGATGTCAAGGCTGACGAGGGAATCTTTCTGGGTTACTCACTCACTTCAAAGGCGTATAGGGTCCTAAACAAACGATCAAGAAGGATTGAAGAGACATACTATGTGACCTTCGACGATAGCTTTGTCAAGAAGCTACAGGCCATAGATGACACTGCCAGGGAAATCTTTCCTCAAACTAGTCAAGTCACAGTCTCGATCGCCAATATGTACGAGAACTTTCTGGATCTCTTTGACGAACCGGAAAAAGCTTCTCTCTCCGAAGCAGGTGCAGCTGACAACAAGATAGATCATATGAATAAGATTGTCGAAGATACTGCAAGAAGAATGCATGAAGGAGAATCGCCCACTGATGACTCTCCAACCAACAATGCTTCCGTCGAGGGGGAGCCAAGTTCTCATATCGAGGGGGAGCAAAGCTCTACAACACCACCCGAAGGTACTTCTCCAACCGAAGGTGCCCCTCCAAACGAAGGTGCTTCAATGCCTGAAACTCCAGCACCACAAGACACCCCTGAAACTCATGTTTCTCAAGACTCATCAATTGAGGGGGAGCGTGATGATATGACGAATGATGACGATAGTCAATCTGAGCCCGAAGAGATGATCAATGCTGACCTAGATCCAACCTTCGATCCGAATTACCCTCCTCTCACAAAATGGACCAGAGATCATCCTATCTCCCAAGTAGTTGGTGATGTATCTGAAAAGGTTCTGACCCGATCTCAACTGAAGGCAAAACAGACATCCTTATTCTCAAAAGTTGAGTTTTGTATGTTTAACTCATTCGTATCAAAAGTTGAACCGAAGACAGTGAACACTGCCCTCGATCACTCTGATTGGGTTCAAGCGATGCAAGACGAACTGAATGAGTTTGAAAGGAACAAAGTCTGGCGCCTCATTCCAACTCCTCCAGATGCTTCGGTTGTTGGTCTTAAATGGGTCTTTAGAAACAAAATGGACAAGGAAGGTAATGTCATAAGGAACAAGGCTCGTCTGGTTGTCAAGGGATACTGTCAGGAGGAAGGGATAGATTACGAAGAAACGTTCGCTCCAGTAGCTAGGCTAGAATCGGTTAGAATATTTCTGGCCTCTGCTGCTTACAAAAACTTTGAGGTTTTCCAAATGGACGTCAAGTGTGCATTTCTCAATGGAGAACTTGAAGAAACTGTGTATGTGGAGCAACCTCCTGGGTTCGTGAACGAAAAGTATCCAAATCATTGCTACATTCTGGATAAAGCTGTATACGGCCTCAAACAAGCTCCGAGAGCCTGGTATGAAACGCTTACAAAATTTTTGAAGATGTCCAAATTCAAACAAGGTTCGGTTGACCCAACCTTCTTTCGTAAAAAGAAAGGTAACCACCTTATGATAGTTCAAATTTATGTCGATGACATCATCTTTGGCTCCACGAATCCCAGCTTAACAGCTGAATTCAGAAAGTTGATGGAGACTAAGTTTGAAATGAGCTCAATGGGTCCTATTAACTTTTTCCTTGGTTTAAACATAAGACAGGGACCCGAAGGCATCTTTATCAATCAGGAAGCTTACACTAAGACTCTCCTAGCGAAGTTTGGAATGATGGGAGACTCAAAAGTCAAAGTCCCAATGGCATTCGGCACCAAGCTGACCCCTTCACTAGATAAACCGGCTATTGACATCACACTCTATCGTCAAATGATAGGCTCATTGATGTATCTAACTGCTAGCAGGCCTGATATCATGTTTTCTGTGTGTTACTGTGCTCGATTTCAGGCTAACCCACGCGAACCTCACATGCTGGCAGTGAAGAACATCCTACGCTATCTCAAGCGAACTGCCTCCTTAGGTCTATGGTATCCATCCAATTCAGGCTTTTTCGTTCAAGCCTATTCTGATGCTGACCTTGGAGGATGTGGACTCGACCGCAAAAGCACAACTGGTGGCTGTCAATTTCTTGATGGGAAGTTGGTTAGCTGGCAATCCAAGAAACAAACATGTGTGTCGCTGTCTACTGCTGAAGCGGAATACATTGCCGCTGCATCCTGCACATCACAAGTGATTTGGATCCAGAGTCAACTTCGAGACTATGGACTCAATATGAAGAAGATCCCACTATATTGTGACTCTGAAAGTGCAATTAGGATCTGTCATAACCCAGTGCAACACTCTAAAACCAAACACATAGCACTAAGGTATCACTTCATCAAAGATCATGTGGAAGATGGAAATGTCGAAGTTCACTTCGTAAGAACCACTGATTAACTGGCTGATGTCTTTACCAAAGCTCTTCCTGAAGCATCATTCAATAAAATATTGCAAGGGCTCGGTATGATGGAATCAGAATCAGTTCCTCACACTACCACTCAATCTCAACCGTAAGAAGCGAAACCAACCGAACGTTCGGGTTCGGTTCAACCATCTGACTCGCTCATTACTTCAAAGGTAGTTTTTCTGTGCTGTATATTTCTTGTGCAAAATTTATTTTTCTTTACGTAACAAGTTTTTTTTTATTATCTCTAAACTTCTTGGTTTCTTAAAAATTTTCAAGAACCGAAACCAACCGAAGGTTCGGGTTCGGTTTTTCAAAATTTTCCTGAACCGAAACCAACCGAAGGTTCGGGTTCGGTTTTTCAACTTTTTCCAACCGAAACCAACCGAACGTTCGGGTTCGGTTTTCCATTTTTTTTTAATCAAAAGTTTTTTTTCTTCTTCTCTTATTTTTTTTATCTTTTCTATTTTTTTAATTTTATTTTTTTATTTTATTTTTTTTTATATATATAAATTTCAAACACTCCAAAAATATGTTTTTATTTTTTTTGTATGTTCGTTTACTTATGGGGATATATTTGCTGAATTACTTAAGTGTCCCTAGAAGCATGCTGCTGTATGTGTCCCATGCCTCATAAGATTTTGAATAATTGCCTTCACGACTTGGTATACACAAACCTTGTCTTCCCAATAAGGCTAACTTATTTATTCTAATCGTGAGCTACCTCACACTCTTCTCACATGAGTTAAGAGTCTCCTGCTTGGTCCTTTCTTTCGCAGCAGAGGTACTATGTCTTCTTTCACCATCCCCATTACACTTCTCCATAACATTCGTTTCATCACTGTAACCCTTGAGACTCTCAGAAACTACCACTGAGGTTTATGGTTACACAACATCTGTGTTTATGATCTTAGTTTCGTGCCACTACGAGCTGAGTGAAACCCAAAATTCAAACACCAAAGAATTGACGGTGACAAATTAATTTGATCAACTTTTCACCAATGAATTGACGAATGTACCTTCATGAAATCTCAATTTTTTTTTCGATTCCAATGAAATTGTTACACACCATAACATTTCTTCCCATGGGATCCAGTTATAATTTTTATCTGAGATTTTATACTTATCCAAGTCACTTACAAATCAACTCCAACCTACTTGTTCAACAGACTACACCGGTCTCACAAGTACTTTGTTCACTTTCGTTCTTATATCAAGAATTGAATTGTTGAATCAAAGCGAAACCACCCTTAATTAGTCTTATTAAAAGAAGCCTTTCAACATTTATTAATAAATGTTTGATCGTAATTCAACGGGATTCCACACTAACACTTTGAGGTCTCTCTTGATCTTGAAGGAAGAGATTCGTGCCCGGGATCATCAGTTTTGTGTCAGTCTTGACATCACAGATTATCCTAAAAAGAGTTGCCTTATTTCTTTATTTTTTTTACACTCTTTGCACGAAAATCCTAGATTTTCAAAATTTCCGTTACTAATTATTTTACAGGCTGGATAATTAATGGATGGTTCATAATGAAGTTGTGGTTACCAATAATCCACGTGGGCGTTTTATTCAAAAGACAGCAGATTAAAAAGGGGAAGAGACAAAAGATGCTGACGCGGCGGAAGTTCAAAGGATAGAAATTCAAACGCCGGTAAAAAGACGGGGGCGTGAATTTGAAGAGGCCGCGCTTTTTTCTGACACTATTGGACGCGTGTGCAAGTATTGAAGCGTCATCCATCAGGCATTAATGGCGCGTGTGGAAATAGAAACGGTTCCTCTCTCTGAACCGGCGCTTATTGGGCGGCGTGATCCTAGGAATCTGACACTCTCTCTCCTACGTGGTCATCGCACGTCCCAACTGTCACCAATCAGTCACTCAAAAACCCTTCCATATTTCCATAAGAGATTTGAATCGATCTTTCTCTCTCCTATCACCTACTATAAAAACCCATCCAGACCACCTTTTACCTCTTTACTGCCCCATAATTTCCAAAGCAAAAATACTTCCAAAATCTCTCCCGGTTATCTTCTTCTCCAACCTGCAACAATGGCTGAATCCTCTTCCGTCCATGCTACTTCTCAGATTCTTCCAATCCGTCCTCAGCAATGCCTCGTGATTGATCTGAACCCACTGGCCTATGATCCCTACATGTCGCCGGTCATCGAGTGTCTCAAATACTCCCAGCTTGCTCCGGCACTGTCACGGATTGAAACGGTGCCAATGGTGGTCCTATCTCAGGTCTACGCAACGGCTTATTACGACAAGGCCGTTGACAGAGTCTTTTTCGAAGTGGCGGAACACAAGACGTCGATTTCTCGTTCCCGCTTCTGCTCTATGCTTGGGTTTGCTGCTGACCCATCGCGTGTTCACCCGGAGACAATTCCGGTTGGTATGCTCTACAGCATGTTCTACAACATGGGCTACACGGAAGTTCTCACCTCCGTCGCCAGATTCAAGAAGTCATGCCTACCGCCCCAATGGAATGGGTTATTTACAGTTCTCTTCAAGGGACTGTCAGAACGAAGCTCAGGATCGGACGGGGCCAGTCGTCTTTTCCTGTCGATTATGTATGCGGTGTACAACGGGATCAATCTGGACTACGGCTTTGTCCTTTGGCAACAACTGATTCAGAGCCTCTCTTCCGCTTCCCGACACTCCGAGGTGTCACTAGCCCGGTTCTGGATCTTGATCACAAGATGGGCTATGGACAGGTTCGATGTCCAAACTGCTGACGGTGCACCGATGTCTTCGATTGGTACGTTCCACACCACGAAGATCATCGTATCCGCTGCATCGAAATTCTCCTTCATTGGCTCTATCCCGGAGTCGATGTATGGTAGTGTGCCATCAGACAGCAGTATGATCAAGGCGATCAAGGAGTTAGGGCCATCTGGTCCGAGGGAACTGACACCGGACATGTTGAGATCGATCCATGATGCCGACAAACCGGTGGCCAGGGGTAAGAAGGAAGACAAGGGGAAGAAACCATCCAAAGCCCCAAAACCTACTCCCAAGAAGCGCAAACAACCGAAGGCTGCCTCGTCACCACAACCGAAAAGGAGGAAGACCCAACAAAAGCGAAAGCTTATCCTTTCCTCCTCATCAAGTGAATCCGAAGTTGAGAGTTCGGACGCTGAGGGATCACAAGGCAATGTCTCTCCTCTACGAGGCAACACACCCCCTCGGTCCCCAACCCCGGAGATGGAACTTCACCAATCCCCAGTTCCTTCCCCTCCACCCACAATACCTATTTCCATTCCCACCATAACCCCTACTATACCACCAACCTCATTCCCTATACCTCCACCCATATTCACCACCTCAACCGAAACACCACCTGTAACCGAAACCCCTCCCGTAACCGAACCTCCACAAACCGAAACCCATAGACAACCACCACCCGAAACTAACCCCCCACCTACTCAACCTGAACCAACCAAACCCATAACACCCCCAGCTTCACCACCACCTCAATCTCCAGAAGACGCCTCCGATGGCGATGATCAATACCTAGGTGGTGATCACCTGAACTTTGATTCGGTCTACTATAGTCCGTTTCAAGTTCAAAGTGATGAGGAGGATGATGCTCCTGTAACCAAGAAGCATCTCCGCGACCTGAACGAGAAGGTTGATCAACTTCTCGCCTCCTCTTCCAATCAGCAGTCATCCTTATCTGAAGCTGCCCTTCAGAGGATAGTTGATGCCTTCTCTAGGGCTCAACATGACTCAGTGGCCTCTGCTACTGCTGCAATAGACGCCTCCACCCGCGCTTGTGAGGCTGCGACCGAAAAAGTCGATAAACTATTCCATGACGCTACAATCCTGCTGCAGTCTATGCAGGAAACCGCCGATGCCACCAAAACAACTCTGGAACCACTTGTCAATCAATTGGCCCAGTTTGTAAAGACGGAGTTATCCTCGTTCGCTACCCTCAGACAAAACCTTAGCGACGACAACTCGGCACTCCGTGCCTCCATCGATGCCCGCTTGGCAAAACTACAAGAGGATCTTGCGGCTGAAAATAAACTGATGGACGTCCTGGCGAGTAAGACTACTGCCCTCAAGGTCAAGAGCACCCAACTTTCCAACTCCGAACAACAATTGGAGGCTCTTCGATCCGAAAGGGAAATCATCAAGACGTGTGTTTCGGATGTCCACGCCGCTCTATCTAACATCCTCGAAGCACACGACCCCATCCTCAATCATTCGGTGAGGCGTACCCTCGCTGAGAAACTCTCTCCGGCCATGGATCTATTGAGTAAAATTGAAGGCCTACCCAGTTTCGTGTCCATTCCGAAACAAGGGGGAGAAGAGAAGAAAGGATCAAAACCACCTCCGTCCTCCAACGCTACTCACACAACCGAACCACCCCAAACTGGTCATGCCTCGGGTTCGGGTGTGAAGAACAAGGGCAAACACATAGCAGAGGATGGAGATGAAGATGAAGATGAAGACAAGGAGACTATTGCGGACATGTTAAAGAGAAAGAACAGTCGCAATACTGATGACGATGTCAGTCGTGTGGCACGTGAAGCTGAAGAAGCCGAACGTAAACAAAAAGAAGCCAACGATCTCCTTGAGAGCCGAAAGTTGCTCTTCCCTGCCTGGACCAGGGATCGGTTGATAAAAGAGGCCATAGAGACTCCAAGCATACTATGGCTCGAGCCGGTGATATCGTTCGACTGCATCAACTCGGTCGATTCGCAATTTGATATGCCGCTGACTCGAAAGGCGTTCATCTTCCACGCCTTCTCCAACATTTTCGAAGTCCCGCATCCGAACGATGAGCTTGACAGGGAGCTCATTGACTTTTACCTGGAGGCCGCTCGCCCTCAATTCCTTACATGGAGCACCCAGAAGATTGTCAATGTTCGGGTGATGAAGCCTTTTGCCGTGGGGAGATTCACTAACGTCAAGTTCAAGCTTATCCGAGGATCTGCAAGAACTGCTCACATGATCTCTCTGGCGGATCTGCCCAATCTGAACCCTCATGATTGGATAGTCTTGTACAACATCTTGCTGACAAACGAAGCCGAATATGGTCCCATCTTAGACCATGTCAAAAGGATGCTGGCATGCTATATCATGGAGGTGGCCCTAATGAATCAGGAGGTTGCCACAGTATTTAAGAAGAAACCGAAAGTCAAGCCTATGGGATCGGCCAGTGATCTAAACACGATGAAAATGGGCAAGATAGATTCGAGGCGAAACTCTGTGATGTTCACCAGAGCCGAAGGACAGAAATGTCTGTTCGCGTTAGCTGACAAGCATCTCTACACCACTACCTGCTTGGAACACGTCCTATCAATCGTCAAGCGGTGTAAGGACAATTCGGCTGATGACATCAAATACTTTGAAGATATGATCAATTGGTACATCCGGTTTAGACAGACCATCCTTTCCATAACCAAGTGTCTGTTTAGTACCGTGAAGAAGAAGGTACCAGCTTCAGCCGCCGGCCCAAGTAGAAAGTGAAAGTCTCGCTCCAAATTGACGCAAAGGGGGAGATTGTTGGGCTGAAAAGAGTTTTGTTGTTGCGTCTTTTGGGCTCGTTAGATTAGCCTTTTATTATCCGGTTTGGGCCTGTCCAACCGAGAGCCTTTTATGTATTGTATATAAGTTAAATGCTTGCATGCATATTAGGTTAAGATTCTAGAGATTATCGATACAGCGATTGATCAAGTGTAACATATTTTTCTGTAATCGTTCGTGTAATCTTCTAATCCTTTACAGTTGATGTTCTTAATCGAGCTCTTCTAAGGATTTTATTTAATCATTCGACACGTTTGATTCAAGCTGTTTGTTCTTATTATTGCGTTGTTAACTGTTTTATATTCATATACTTGTTCAAGATCTAATCGATCTTCTTAGATTAAAAGGTGTTTTAATCCCATCAGTAATCGATCCTATATCCGAAGCATATGGGAATCGATTCATGATGTCTCACATAAAGATTAAACCAGTCTTTTGCTATAACATTTCCATTTCAATTTGCCAAGTTCTCATAATTCAGATTATGAAAAGGGATGCCGTAATCATAATCGAATTTTAGAACGCAAATAATGGACTCATATACAAAATTTCCTTATGTTGATCCATTCCAACATGAAATTCATATATATCCTTGACTAAATGATTAAAACCTCACGATCTAAGCTTATAGATTTGAGATGAAGTATAATTTCCTCTCCCTTAATTATAGCAAAACAACTCTTTCCCAATTGAAACTTTTGTTTTCTATAATTAACATTGCTAACTTGCAATACTTATCATAATTATCATGCTCCCACTAACATGATGATTATTAGCATAACACTTATGCTCCCACTAGCTTTAACATGTACTCAGAAATTAGCTGACTTTCTTACCAAAGTTCATATTTCTGATACTAGATTGTTTTGATAAAACTTAATCAAAAGCATACACCTTCCCTTAGGTAGCACACTTGTGTGTCTAAACAATTATGAAGAGGGATGCCGTAATCATAATGGTTAGACCTTTTTGCTACTTCTCACAAGTCCAGGTTAGTGTGCCGGTAAACCACACACGCTCCACTAACGACTTTGAGAATGCAAATATCACAATTGCTATCTAGCTAAAATCTACTTAGTGAAAGTGTTTCCTCACCATCATTTTCATGAATCGGAGAGAAACCATATGACACTTAGATTTAATGGTGTATGAGTTCCTACCCATATGAATTTGTCGAAACCATAGTCACTAGACAAGGATAATGACAAATCCAAACTCATATGGATTGAACTCGATCTTAATTTCTTACCACCTGGCAGCTCAAGGGCCTGCCATTGCTTCCAAGTTGTTGTGCAACCAATTGAGAACTCTAAGAACTCATATGCAAAGCCAAATTTAACTGGAATGGGCATAGAATATGTCAACACGATAGGTTATAAACCTCAAGTCGTGTGCTAGTGAAGAACTTCAGGTTCTATTCTTGATTAGTTCTTGAGACTTTCAATACCTTCAAGACTCCCACTGTCCTCTTGACCTATAAGACTCCCTTGTCAAACATCCAAGAGATAGTGTGGATTCTAATCAAGACAAACACTTCACACAATTGGCCTAAGTTGGTCTTTGTTTTATCCGAAACATCACAACTTACCAGTTTCAAATGTACAAGAGTAGAAAACTTTTACTCTTACATTTGACAAGTGTTTTAAACTTTCTTTGAGACATGTCACTCAAATTACAATCTTGGAGTATGACTCTAAGACTTGTATTGGAACGAAGTATGACTCATCTTCTTGACTTAGCCACTTCACCAATTCATAGCTCCTCTTCTTAGCTATCAGAATGCACTTAGAGGATGAATTGTGATTAGGTCTCTAAATCATTAAGATGATCACAAAACTGATACTAAAGTACTCTCCCATCTTTTCAGATTTGAGAAACTTTTATCCTTCTGCCTAATTTGATTCTTCAAAAACTGAGCTTTAGTAAACTATGACGAATAGTTTTATCAATCTTTTGTGGTGGACTTGACCAGTGCACACGAATGTGTACTCGATCCCTTAGTCCTTCACTTGACTCACACATCCATGTGAACAAGTAATTAGTCTTAATTTTCCAATACTTGAAGGTTCTCATTCATCATGCTATACAACTTGCATGATTCCAAGTTTCAGTCCAATTGAAACTTGGGTGATGAGAATCTTTCCTTATTTGGTAAATCTAGACATTACCACAAATGAAAGAATCAATTTCATATTTCCACTCTTGCTCTTAATGGAATCATATAAGCAACAATTTTTCCTCAAATGCCATTGTAAGGATATTTTAAAATAAATAAAATCAAAAATTTTCTTTTATTTTAGAACTTTGCGGAAAAACTTATCCTTACAATCCATATGAAAACTTGTTGTTATCTATTCCTAGGCAATATCTCATAACTCCTAAGAAGTAGCTCAGGAATCCGATCTTCAAACTACGCGATAGAAATCCATCTACGCGATCAGATTCAGCATATTCTTTCTTTAAGTTTCTTCACGTTTCTTTGATTCTTAAAACATCACCATGTGACCCAGTCACATCATGTATCAAGAATCTCAGAATAGAAACTTAACAGAGTTAGATAGTGGACTTTACCTGAAGTAGAGTCAAACTTATTGACTTTAACATCCTTAGGTAAATCTGGCAGCTTCACAACCAATGCCCCTTCCTTTGGCAATATAAACATATGGACCCTTTGATAATGGTACACGAGACTATCACAGACTTAGCTTTTCTCTTTACCATTTGGTCAACCGAGGTGACTATGGCCAATCCCTTTCCACTGGGAAGAGAGAGCTTTACTAGATATCATTGTTAATGTCCATAAAGTTTTAGGAAGTTGATCTTAGCAAATAGATAAGATCATTAAGGTTCTTGTCATAGTCTGTTTCATAGGTGTCCCAAAGGAACTCACTATGTGACTTAGAAAGTGATTGAACCACCAACTTTCTCAAGACTTTGACACCCAACTCTCCCGGCTTGTCAATATGTGACGACATCTCCAAGACGTGATCACACCTAGACCTTGCCTTGCCAATAGGGCTTGAGTGACCTTCAACTTGTGGATTAGGGAGAATAATTGGAGGAGGTGAAAGAAGTATGATTTCCATGGGACATCATCTTCATTTAGGAAAGCTTGTTTCAAGAGATTTGGGAAGATCATAAATGTCTAAACCAGACATCTTTTGGGAGACATTCAAGATAGTTGATTTTAAAGTCCTTAATATGACACCCAATATGAAATATTAAGGCTAGGACCCAACAAACTATTTTATAACTTAGAAGAGGTATGCCGTAATCCAAGCTATAAAATATTTGAAGGTAGGTGAATGACGATTCACCAATTTCCACCAAGATAAACGAAATGTATTATTAGGTTTTAATTGGATTTGAAACTCCTAGATCTTTGAGATTCATTGAACTGTTCAATGGCATGTTTCAATCTCGAGTGTGCCCTTCAGGCTTTGTGACTGGGATGCCGAGGATCACAAAACAAGGTGTGAAGTAACCATGCAAATTACTTGGTACCCTTAAGTGTTTACCCCTTAATCGATGTGCCGGTTAACCACACACGCTCCATCGATACTATGATAAACATTAAGTTACCCTTTTCCTACCTTGTTAAATACGTGTTAGTGTGCCGGTTAACCACACACGCTCCACTAACCGACTTAAACAAGGTGCAAAGTGTAATTTCATGGATTAGCACCTTATTCACATTTTTCCTAAGTAACTAAGATTGAGTATTATTAAGAGTTTAGTTACTTAGTATTTATCATTAATACTTTTAATGAAAGGGAGAATTATAGTCCTGTCAAACCCGTTCGGCTAACGACCCTCCACCGGTCAAGCAAGCGGTGGGTGAGAGTGGACACCCATTAAGTTGCCATTTTATAGGCAACAACCTTATACCCACCTTATAGACCGGCTTCGTGAATGAGGCGTACTATATTATTAACTTATAATATTATAAAGTATAAGGGTTGAATTTTAACTTTTTAAAATTCTAAGGGCTAACTTGGAATTAAAGTATTCATAAGTGAAAACTTTACAAATTCCAAAACTTGAGGGCAAGTTTTGAAACTATTCAAAACTAATTAATTCCATAACTTATGTGTTTAAAGTAGTTTTAATCCAAAAACTCTTTAAGTTCCATAACTTGAGGACAAGTTATGGAAGACTTTAAACTAATAAAAGAATTAACTTTTCTTTATTTATTTATTTATTAATGAAGTGACTCTTGAACCTCCATAACTTAAGGACAAGACTCTTCATCTTTTGTAACCATTGCCAACTTTTATGAGTTTTATGAAACTTAAATGTGACTTTTCATATAACTTGAGGACAAGTTACAAAAAAAACATTTTAGAATCAACTCTTAGATTAATTTGGATTGAAAACAACAATTTCACATAACTTCTATTAATCTAAGCAACTCATATACACAAGATAATTCAAATCAAACTTTTCCATGTAATTAGAGTAACACTTTAAACTAATACAAAACATGAATCTATTGACAATTATCTTTGAAATTGGATTAGCATGAACATTACCACATCAAAAACAAGTTTATAAGTTCAAAAACATCTTAGGGTAATGTTCCTAGTCCATTTCTAGCCAAAAAAGTCGAGTTTATGCTGTCTGGGGGTCCAACTCGTCGAGTGCATGAACCAACTCGGCGAGTTGGATCGATTTCATCACTTTTTAGGCATGGACTCGCCGATTCTCCTGATGGACTCGCCGAGTCTAATGATCAGACAGCAAGAAATTCGATTTTTTAAGCAGTTTTGCAAGTATAACAAGAAAACAAGAAAACAAGTCTAGGCTCTGATACCACTGTTGGGTTTTGAGCATTCTAACACTCCTAAGTGTACATGCAACCCTAAATACCTTGGATCTATGTTTTCTCTATTATACATGCAAATAAGAACTTCCAAGGTATTATCCTTATCTAGCATACAAAACAATGACTTAGCAAGATAGAATACATACCTCTTTTGATGTAGCTTGATGTCTTCAAGCTTTAAGAGCTTAGCCCCAATAGTGTGGAAGCCTCAAATGGAATCACAAAGCACCAAATACTCTTGGAATAACTTGAGAGAATTCTACACTTCATGAAATCGGCTAGCCCTTTTACTTCACACACTAGTGCCAATTTTGGTCAAGAATAAGATGCTTATATAGTTAGGGTTACACCATGTAAACCCTAATTGACATGGCCTTTCATTTCCATGATCCATGGGTACAAATACACCATGGAGCATCCATGGACCATCCTATGGGTTTTAGCCCAACTTGATTATCCATGGAGCATTAGCCCACTATACAAGTATGGATGATTTACACAATCAACCCATATATTTAATTAGTCTTCTTTTTATCACTTAATTAATCCTAGATTAATTCTTGATCAATACTAATTAAATAATCTTATTATTCTTATTATTAATATACTAGAACTTATAATATATTAATAACCATAAGTGTCTTATTTCTCTCATTATAGTCTATCCAAGTGCATGATGCCATGCAACCCAAATGAACCATGCCGGGTCGGGTCAAGTCTTACCAATAATAGTTATGGACTTAGACATTAATCCAACAGTTACAACATTTAGTATTAGAAATCTGTCTTTGTTTCATTAAAATATTAGTGTGTTTTTCCAGAAAATCCAATATTTTCTATAATAAATGAAATGTAGTTTTAGGCCTTAAGACCAAAATGTTTGTATGTTATTATACTTTGAAATTGTGACATCCTCAAAATCTCGGCCAGAAAAGACCGATTTTCATTTATGCTTTTAAATATTTTCATATTAAATCCTTTTGATTTGAAAGAGTTGCGGAATTTGTTCCCAAAAACAAAACATGATAAAACAATGTTTACTGAAGCATTTCATAAAAGAAATGTATTTTCATTATAATCAAAACTCGGGGTGTCATGTTCCGATATTGTATCCAATAAGCATAAACGAATACATTACAAGTCATATAACAAATATAAACATATGCAGACTTGTAAACAAAACAACTTGATGGTTCATCCATCTCATGCCCTTCCGCCACTACCTGTAATACAATTTAAAACTGAGTGGGTCAGGCTTGGGAGCCTGGTGAGCATATAGGGTTTTCAACCCACAATAAATATCATATTTAATTTTCACCAACCAACAATAACCCAATTACCCATTCCCGTTATTCTCACTTTAATGTCCCTAAAACAACTAACATAAGGGACCTAGTCTAAGAATATTTCATCGGGGCGACAACACATGCTTCGGGGGTACCTCAGCAATATAAGTCAAATAAGGCAACCATGAGGGGGATGGAGTACAGCGAATGAACACCCAAGTTCATTAACACCTACAGGTGGCGAACCTGCTAATGTTTCCACAAGACTGTCTAGAATAGCCAGTGGTCGTCATCTAAACTCCGCTAGATGACTCATTCAAACAACAACGAGGCCTCTCATTTGTTTAATACACACCAACTGTCTACCCATGTTCTACCCAACATATTAGTAGATAAAAATATACATTTGTATACATAGTTTAAAGAAAACCTGTATAGCATGCTTTAATCAACACATATATCACATAACAGATGAGGCACACACACACACATAACACATATCTCATAGAGAAATGATCAGATCTATAAGATAGAAGAGAATGAATACACATTCACACATAACACAACCAAATATATACACATAGCACCTATTTTATATAAAATACTTCGTATTATTGTATTAGAAAGAAAATAACTACACACTCACACTTATAAACAACAATATAATTAATACACTCGAACCAAACTCGTATTATTATTGTGTTTAAGAAAGTTAGTATACACTCACTTGATCAGAAGATGATCAGACAGCACTACGGCTTATAGAAGTAGTATTCCTCAGCAGATCTGGAAGATCTCCTCGAAAATCGAACTTCTCGCGGGTAGAGCTTCGACTCGGGAACCGCACTTCTCGGGATCTTCGGGATCTCGGGACTGCCTCGGGGCTCGAGTATGATACCGGGGCTTCGGGGTATTTCTGGCACGCAAAACGATGCAAAACGGGAGAGAGAAGAGAAGAAATTGGCAATTGGGTCGGCTGCCTTCGGTTCCTATTTATAGGAGGCTGGAGCCTCGGAGTACGCGGGGCGTACTGCCCAAAACGTCATTGCTTACGTATCCGAAGTGCTCGAGTGCGAGTGTCGACATCCCTCGGAGTACGCGGGGCGTACTCGAGTACGCGGGGCGTACCTCGGATCAGATCGGTGACTCCTTCGGATAATGCTTCCGAATTTCCAATTAAATTTAAATACAAAATATTAAATAAACTTCGGAAATTCATATCTTCTTCATACGAACTCCGTTTTCGACGTTCTTTATATCCACGCGAAGGTGAGACAACGCTCTACGACTTTCGTTTAGACTCCGTCGGCTAATTTTGAATTTATTTTTATTAATTATTTTTAATAGGCCGGTACAGAAACTTTCGTTATAAATTCATAACTTCTTCGTTTGACGTCCGTTCTCGCCTAACTTTTTATCGTTTCGATACCAACAATGAGATCTTCGATTCTCATTTAGATTGCTTTGGCTAAAAACCGCTCGATCTCAAATCGAGTAAAACAGGCTGCACACCGCTAAGCCGAAACTTCGATAAATCATAACTTCCTCATACGAAGTTAGATTTGGGCGTTCTATATATATTCGGAAACCTCGTTTCAAATACTACAACATTATTCAAAGATATTAAGTTTATTTTACACTTAAATTTTGACACTTATTTTTATTCTTAATTATTCAAACCACATAATTAAGCAATTAAGCACAAAACACACAATACTCAAATAATACAATCTTATTACTTCAAAATGGGTTACAAAGGTTAACCTAGACTATTACATTGCTAAAAATGGCAAGCCCGGAAACACAGGCGTTACAGAAATAGTGTAAGTGTATGTTTTCCATCAATGTATGCTTTCTTTGCTAGAAAAATAGTGTATTGTACTTGTATGAACTCTGTTGTATACATGTACTGGAAAATAATGATGTGTAGTCTTATTTCTTAAAATACAACCACTGAAGTGAAGTTTGTTTGGTAAACCAAAATGTTTAGTTAACGTTTAATGTAAGTGAGATTATAACCATACTAAACTGACCAGTGGCCTGCACGACGTTCTTCAGGCGTCGGAATGTTATGACATTCGTCATCCCAGACCTGCCGGTCTAACTGTAGCTAACAGTTTAGGTGCGAGATTGTCAGTCCCGTATAGATCTATACACAAATTCACGCTCTCCCTCCAGGAGACACTGGTTAAAATTTAGGACTTTTAGCATGTACTCTAGTAGGTAACTTGAAAATTTAGGACTTTTAGCATGTACTCTAGTAGGTAACTTGAAGTAGCGGATCACATTTTAGTATCAACTTGTTTACGGATAGTGTGCATTTGTTTTCTTCTTCTTGTGGATGAATAGTGTACTTGTAGTGAAAAGTAATTTATACTTATGTAATGATTCAAGTAATGTATCTTTGAACTTAGAAAATTGCGTGAATTGATTTCAAACTATACCTATTATAATTTACATGTTGTTATGTTCGTTCTGAAATGATTCAAGGAAATATACCCCTTTGCTCGGTATGTTATAAAAAGGATAGAAATAGTTGATGAAATAAGTTATATATATATATATATATATATATATATATATATATATATATATATATATATATAGTTTGATAAAAACAGTAAT
Organism: Lactuca sativa; assembly: GCF_002870075.4. Taxonomy (NCBI): domain Eukaryota; kingdom Viridiplantae; phylum Streptophyta; class Magnoliopsida; order Asterales; family Asteraceae; genus Lactuca; species Lactuca sativa. The sequence goes on from NC_056629.2 coordinate 7,083,092, forward strand.
TTAAGTAGTTGAAAAACAGTTTAAAATGGTTTGTCAAAGTTTATAAAAGCTTTAATATATCTTGAGATGATTTGTAACCGTATTTAAGTATTAACACAAATACTTTGTGTTTGGCTTGTATTCTCCCCCTAAAAGCATTTGAAAATGGTAAAACATAGGGGCATGAACTCACCTTAAGTGAGTGATCGAGAGGGGATACAGTGTAGTAGTGATAATTCCACAAGTTAGAACCCGCATATATATATATATATATATATATATATATATATATATATATATATATATATATATATATATATATATATATCCATATCCTAGTAGTATTTCACGCATAATATGTGTATAATTAGTGAAAATAGTGGTAAACATGTTATGGAATAGTGTATTATGTAAGAATTACTTATAGAAAGAAGTCTTAGAATTGAACCAAGGGCAGGAAAGACGTTTTCGGTGTATATTGGGTGATTTCGGTTGCTTGAAGATGTGAAGTGTTCTTGGTGGAACCAAGGAAATAGGGGTGTTTTCGGTTGGAAATAAGGAGATTGAATGGTGATTTTGGTCAGATCTTATGAAGATCCAACAGTTTTCGGGTGATACTTAAGAGAAAAGGATTAGATTCTCGGTTGTGTTCTTGAGAGAAAAGGGTGATTTCGGTCAAGAGGTGCAATATTGAGGAAGAGTTTTCGGTCCAACTTATAAAAAAGGAAGAAATTTTATGTGATGTTTGCATTGGAAATCATGTATTATCTCATGATTTGCATGAAGATGGATAAAATTTGCGAGATTTCGGTGTAGACCGAAATCCGATTTCGGTCCGAGACAAGTGGGCATTTGCGAGGGTTTGCGGTCCGAGCCAAGAACCGTTTTCGGTCCGAAGGATTTGTTTTATGCGAGGGTTTTCGGTCCTCGCATTTAGTTCATATTCTTGCAACACTTATCTAATAAAAGGTTTAGTTATATTAAAACATTGGATAAGCTTTTAAATAATTAATAAATCAACAAATTCGACTTTTATTTAACAAGTTTTGACTTTTGTTGACTTTGGTTGACTTTGACAGACTTGAAAATAACGGGTTGTCACATAAACCGTATTAGGATTCTATAACCCGAATAATTGAATAACAATGCACTTGTATACATCAACATAAAACATTCAAAAACTCACATAATACAATAACACATTGAAAGAATAACATTTACATAATAGATTAACATAATGAGAATTAATTTCTTACTTGAGTTTCTTGATTTGGAGCCCAATTTCCCATGACTAGACGAAGGAGGAATTTGTGAATCCTTAGAGACAACAGGAAGGGTCGATATTTGAAATTCTGAAATGAGAGGAAGGATCAACATAAGTAATTTCGAGCTTAGAAACATGTAACACCCAGAATCAGGAAGACCAAGAAAAGAAGGTTAAGCTCTAAATCAAGAGTCAACTCGTCGAGTCCAGGGAGGAACTCGACGAGTCGGAGCGAGATCCGGGTCATTGAGTAAGTGACCGACTCAGCGAGTCAGCGAGTGGACTCGGCGAGTCTGGTCTGGGCGAGAAAAAACCTAATCCCAGAGGTTGTGCCCTATATAAAGTACATTATAACCCACCCTCAGCCTCTTTACTCCCCTTTTGAGTTCCAGAAACCCTAGAATTGAGTGAACCTTCATTATTTGAGAGATTAGAGCCTTGGAAGAGAGAATCTTAGAAAGGGGCTTGAAGATCAAGGGCTTTGCTGCAAAGGAGTGGTGTAGATCCGGGATTTACTTCAGTTGGAGCTTTCGTTTGAGGTAATAGTCTGTTGTTTGGGCTTATGTGCATCTAGATCTATCTTATGTTTGAGTTTTGGGCATTTTGAGTATGGATGAGATCTATCTCGAGTTTGGAGTGGATCTGAGGTTGCTACCTCATATCTAGGTTGGTAATAACCCAGAAAGTCATAAAGTTTAGGCCATCAAGTTGTTGGTGAATCCCCTTTGTTGCAAACCCTAGCCCTAGAGTGTTCTAAGCCTATAACTCCTTGGTTACACATAAAGTTTGCCACTTTACGTAGGGGTTAGGCTCTAGAGGATTGGATCTATGGATTTGAGCCTCTGCATAGCTCGAAAAGCCACTTTATGGATTAAGAACTGAAGAGATTCGGCGAGTCACATGGGTGTACTCGGCGAGTTGTATGAGCATGAACATGAACTCGGCGAGTCTGTTGAAGATTGCCTTGGACTCGGCAAGTCTGTTGAAGATTGCCTTGGACTCGGCGAGTCTGGTCGCGGAACCTCAAATCTTTTCTGGTTAAGCCTCGAAGCAGTGAGTCAGGAGGTGACTCGGTGAGTTGAGCAGGATGGGACTCAGAGATCGTTGAACTCGACGAGTCTTGGGGTGACTCGGCGAGTTGAGTCGCATTATGAGAGTTTCAGAATATAAGGACTCGACGAGTCAACGGGCTGACTCGCCGAGTAGAGTCAGTCTGGAGGGTTGACTTTGACCATATTTGACTTAGTTTGACCATTGAAGGGCAGTTTGGGACTAAGTGTTATATTTGGTATTAGTAGATTGGGGAGTCATTGGAGTAGCAGTGCGGGAGTTTTCAGATAGCAGTCAATAGGGTATCAGCAAGAAATCCAATAGTGCAGGTGAGTTTCCTTCCAGTAGGAACGGGTCTACGGCCACAATGTTGGACCGTTTAGTTAGCAGTAGTTCCGGACTACAATCTGATGCAGTAGTTCATTATGCTTGGTGTCTTTGTGATACAGATGAGTTATCTGTTCCATACTATGGTCCGATGCAGTATGCAGTATATGTGTTTATATTATATGCTATGATTATGTTATGCTATGTTCAGTTAGTTCTGGACCTCGGTCCGATGCAGTGATTAGAGTGTTTGATGTCTTTGTGATTCAAGCATGTTTTGTGTTATGTGTTCCGGACTCTGTTCTGATGCAGTATGTAGTATATGTATTCATGCTAGTTGATATGTTTATGCTATGTTATGTTCAGTCAGTTTCGGACTTCGGTCCGATGCACGGGACAAGGTCCCAATCAGTTCCGGACTTCGTTCCAATGTAGTCAGTTCCCAGACTTCGGTCCAATGCAGTTAGTTCCGGACTTCGGTCTGATGCAGAGGGCAAGGCCCTGGTTAGTTTCCGGACTTCGGATTGACGTAGTTTCCAGACTTCGGCCTGATGCAGTGGGCAAGGCCCAGTAGATGCTTTATATGTTATTGTATGATATGTGGTAGTTTGGGGGAGCTCACTAAGCTTCATGCTTATGGTTTTCAGTTTTGGTTTCAGGTACTCAGTTTTCAAAAGAGGAGCTCGGGAAGATTGCAGTGCACACACAATTTGTTTAGTCTGGGATGTTTTACTCTGATAATAAGTTATGTTTGAAATTAATACTATGAAATTATGTTATGACTTATGATACAGTTTTTATAAATGTGATTTTAGTAATGTTTTAAAAGAAAATTTTTAGTCGTGAAAATTGGGTCGTTACAAGTTAATATAAGAGCCTTGGTTTGAGTGATTCGAAAACACTTGAGAGTGTGTCTGGACTCAAACTAAGGGAGCGGTAAAAAGGTTTTCAAAAGAAGAACATTTTTGAAAAGAATATTGGTAAAAGGAGTTGAGAAAAAAAAGAGTTTTAGAAAAAGCGAAAGGAATATTTAGAAAGAAAATAACTTGAAAAGAGAAAAAGGGTGTGGTGCATGCAATCAGCCGAGCTTAAGTAAGTACTCCCAAATTACCCATACAGGTTTATGATCATTAGTTTCAGTTTCAGTTTTAGTTCCAATTCCAGTTTCAGTTTCAGTAGAATAGCATGCTAGTATAGGACTAAGGATCTAGGAGGATGCCTTATGTGCCTGCTTTATGTGTTTCAACTTGATAAGAATTGCATGCTAGTATTGAGTAGACAGCAGTAGGATAGCCTGTGTAGGTTATGCCTGGTAGTATGAGCTTAACATTGTATGCTAGCATAGTTTCTTGTTATGAGGATAGAATTTCTTGAGTAGTCTCCTGTGTCTGAATGCTGCTTGCTTTGTGCTTTGTGGGACTCGGAGTAATGGGAGCTAGCCATTAGGTGAATACGTCATGTCACATGTGACCAGGGTTGAATAATCTCAGAGTGCTAGATTTGGCCCTATTGCGCAACTCTTGTTTGAGTCTAACCGTTGTAGGGACGAGTCTTTTACTCGAAGGATTATCTGAGCCTCGCCACATGTGATAGTATTCAGGTATTGACTAATTGGCATTACAAGGAGGCCTTCAGCACCTGAGGAATGGATTAGGTGGAGTCAGAGATTTCCCTAGGGCAAGCCTAGGATGAGAGTAGCAGAGATCAGTAGTAGTAGAAGTGACTTGGTGGAGTCGAGGCAGTACTTGAGGAAAGTACGGATAGATGTGGAAGGTAGTATGGGCCCGTACCACTGAAAGCAGAGGATCCATACTCGAATCAAGGAAGGCTGAGATGAATCCAGGGAACTTGTAGTGTGTGAGATCCCTAGAGTTTTGATGAGCATTGTGATGTTAGTGGTGGTATATTACCGAGTATAGTGACGCTACGTGGTAGACCAGATGGTAGTTCTGGCGTCGACGAGGGATCAGGCTTGGACTCTGGAGCCGGGCAGATTGATGATCAGACGAGGGAGTTCATTCTATCCTAGAATTTTGCACAGTATCATTGACCATACTCTTGTGATCCTCAGTGATCAAGGAGAGCATTATAAAGATTTGTGATGAGATGTCGAGTGCATTCTGCACTAACAGTCATGATAGAGACCCGTACGTTGATGTTTCGGGAATTCAGAGTTTATGAGGCTTCAGATTGACATAAGGGTTAGGGACCCTATTGTTAGCAGCAAATGGTTGGCAGATGTCGCCAACACTTTTGTCCCAGACGTTGTCTCGGAAGGAGACAAGATCTGACTTACTTCCTGTCCTCGAGGGATAGAGCACGAGATTGATAGGAAGAAGTTGGTAGTGAGTTGAGTGATGATGCGGTTAATGTTATGTCATGGGATGACTTTTAGACCATATTCTGGGCAGAGTGTGCTCAGGCGATTGAGGCGCAGCAGCTGGCGCAAGAGTTGTTAGATCTCCACCAGACGACTGAGACTGTGACAGAGATCACTGCCAAGTCTCAGGAAAGAGCTTATATGGTACCACAGTATACAGCAGATGAGGAAATGAAGAAGGTAAGTTATTAGAACATACTGTAGAATGATAGCAGGGAGATTGTGAGTATCTCGGGGTGCAAGACCCTGAGTGATATGACTTCTAGAGCTCGAGAGCGAGATTGGGAAGTACAACGTCATATTGGTTTATTCCAAGACTGAGGAGCAGCACGAGAAGCATCTGAGGGAGGTGCTAGAGACTTTGAGGAGGGAGAGAATTTTTGCAAGGTTCTCTAATTGTAAGTTCTGGTTGCATGGGCTGCAATTTCTTGGGCACCTTGTCAATCGGAAGGATATTTTATTTGATCCGACCAAGATAGAGGCCGTGATACAGTGGGAGATTTCGAGGTCTCCAATTGAGATTTGGAGCTTCCAGACAGTGAACTGTAAGGAGCTAGTTGAATCGAAGTAAGGGAGGAACCCTCGTATAGTCAAGAAAGGAAGAAAGTACGAAGTTGGGATGAGTTTGCAACTTTGTTGAGCAGGATAGTAGTCCGAGTGGCTGATCGGATTAAGAAACGTGTGAGTTGGGAGTTGGGAAACTCCCCAGTATTGAGTGCATGTAATAGCGATCAGTAGATGATTGGTTTGGGAAACCACATTGAAGATTTTCTCGACAAGATGTGATATTAGTTAGGATGTAAGACTATGGGACAGCCGTAGCATTCACCAGCAGGTAGACAGTATGGGAAGTGTAGCGAGGCTACGAGATGACCATAGTAATCACGTTAGAGGATAGCTGGTTTGGAAAAACCAAGTTGGAGGATCGCCGACAGGATTTGAGTAAGTCAAGATGCAGATTTAGTGAAGGTCCGACATGGGATGCTTTCAGATTAGTAGGCGGTGTAGAGTCAGAATGGAGAGTGTAGCAGGACTGCGGAATAGCCGCAGCATTCCCCAACAACGAGTTAGTGAGGGGAGTGTTGTAAGTCTGTGGGTGTAGCCATAGCATTCACTAGTAGTCAGATAGTATCAGAGTGTTGTAAGTCTGCGGGTGTAGCCGTAGCATTCACTAGCAGCCAAATAGTGTGAGAGTGTTGTAAGTCTGCGGGTGTAGCCGTAGCATTCATGTAACATCCTGTTTATTGATTAAATAAGTAAATAAAGATTATAAATAGATAATAATTCTGAATTAAATAATATTGAACAAAGTGTTGGCGTTGGGGAGCAAATGGATATAAATGGGATAATTCAGGGGTTAAAGTGTAATTTCGGGACTATTTTGTAAAGATTCTTAGAAGACAAGGGGTGGTTGGTAAGTATTGGACCTATTATGAAAGGATTTTGAGAACTGAGGGTTGTTTAGTAATTTATGGATTTAATTTGAAAATGATTGTAGAAGTGGGGGTATGTTTGGTAATTACTAGGGCTTATTATGCAAGGAATTTATGGAATCGGGGGCTTAAATGTAAATATTGGATTTGAATTGAGAAGATTGTGAAGGAGGGACCGAAGTTGCCAAAATCATTAAAAGTTTGAATGGAGTCACGGGACTTTAACCTGTGCGTTCCATTTCCGATGGGGACTGTTTCATTGAGCAATCCTAACCCTAGAGTCCCATTCCAGCCGCCACCATCAATTGTAGCTTCTTCATCCGCCACCTGTCCTTTCCTCGTGAATCCGACCAAGCGATGTCCCACCGTTGAGCGCCGCCGCTTGCTACTACCGGAAACAGGATGTGGAGCCGAAGAGAACCACGGAGAATTTCGAGACGCGATGTGCACGTCGTGCGTGAGTCGAGAACCACTGGAATTCGCTCAGTAAGTGCAACCGCAACCTACTTTCTCTCCCTTTCGTTATTCGTTGCGTGTTTGGCGTCTTGACCGCCGATGGTGGTCGTGGGTGGCCTTGGATCGTTGTTTCCAGGCTCTCGGTCGTTGCCCACTGCCCAAAGGGGATGAGTCCTACATGTTGGCGAGACCAAGTCCCGTTTGTGAGGTTGTGTGTGAGTTTTCTCGGCTGGAAGCCTAGGAGGCCGTCCACCACCACCGTGAGGTGGTGGCTGCCACCCATTTCGTTTTTCTGCCACCATTGGCCGCCACCAGCCACCATGGGTAGTAGCTTTGGATGTATGTATTCTATGTGAGAGGTCATTTATGCACTTTTTGGACAAGAACCATCACCACCACCTGCCGCCATGGGCCACCACCAATCACCATTACCTGTGGTGGCAGTGGGTGGTGTTGACCTAGTGGAACCCTAATTAGCCCGATTGCTTAATTTTGGACTGGGTTGGTTCGTCATTGGTCTAGAAAACCCTAATTTTGGGTTTTTTGATTTGGGCTTATTGGGACCCGCATTTTGACTAGTGGACTGAAGATAAAACCCATGACAATTTTATTATATGATCTATTAGTGGAATAATGGACTTAATGGGTTAAGTGAGAAATACTTAACCATAATCGTCATTTTATGTGAAAACCCTAATTTTTACTTGGGCCTTGTGATTGGGCCTTCCTATTGGGTTTTAGTATTTGGGCCATTGATGGGCCATCCAAGAGCAGTCATGTAGACTAGAATATTTAGATGGGCTTTAGGGTAAGGCCCATATAAGGGTTTAGGCCCAATTTGGAAAAGTGGGCCATGGTGGGCCCAATGGACTCGAGTCATATATGGACGAGGTTGGTGGACCATGTTTAGACCTAATAATGTGAAGGTTGGTCTTAAATCCTAATGGGGTTATTTGTGGGTTTGGCTTAGTGATAGAAGTCGGAGTGTAGCAGCAAAATTTATAGGATCTGTTCGCCACCCGAGGCGAGTCTTCTCATTATACTTATCTGTGTTATAATTGGTGTGTGACTGGAGGGTCTTAGTATATTATTGACCAGAGGGTTTCAGTACATATAGATCGGAGGGTCTTAGTACACTATCGACCGGAGGGTCTTATTTGGTTATTATGTATTATGTGTTATCGTGCATACTGTCTTTGTGACTTATGTTGTTATGGTAATATTTGTATATATTGATCTTATGTGTTTATTAGAGTACTGCGATATCCTACATTATGTCTATGTGAATTATGTTGTGTATTTATTATGAGCTTATAGAGTTAGGACCGGAGGGTCCACAGAGTTAGGATCGGAGGGTCCACAGAGTTAGGACCGGATGGTCCATTAGAGTTGTGGGACTGGAGGGTCCCACTGAGACACATTGACCGGAGGGTCTTACAGAGTTATAGCCTCGAGTGGCTAATGTGTATTTGTGGTATTTTGGGGAACTCACTAAGCTTTGTGCTTACCGTGTTGTGTGTTATGTGTTTCAGGTGTTTCTCAGGATCACAGGAGGGCGATGGGTCGATTGTACACACGAGATAAAGAGTTATCTTTTGGAGGATCCTGGATTATTAATTTAACTATTATGGAATTATGTTTTGTTAATTGATTATTGGGATTTTTGTAGAATGTATTATGAGAATTTTTGTAATTTAAAATGAAAAAAAATTATTTGAGAAATCACGGTGTTACAAGTTGGTATCAGAGCCTTGGTTTGAGGGATTCGGATGCACCTTCGGGTATGTCTGGACTCAAACTGAGGATTGGAGAGAAATTTTCAAACGAAATAATTTTTCTTAAAGCGAGCAAGATTTCTAAGAGAAAAACGAGAAAGAGCAGTGTGTACAATCAGCCAGAGCCCGAACGGTGATTTCCTAAAATACCCTTACTTGTTTGTGTTATGAGTTATTATTGAGATATTAGTGATGCATGCTAGAAGATCGGCTAGGTATTTTATATTTTAGAGCTAGAGTTGCCTGATTTGTGATGCCTTAGCCTAGGAGTTGTTGTTATCTGTGATGCGCTTTGAGTATGCGCGGAGTAAGAGTATCTAGCGTGAATCTTTTAGAGAAAGCCTTGAGTAGAGAAGTACTCTAGGAGAGATACCTAAAGTAGTATTGGGGGAGCCTATTGAAGAAGTAGTTAGATACCCGCGAGGGGTAAGGTTGCTTAAGTTTGGTGATACCTTGAGTGTGTGTAGGACAAGCAGAGTTGTAACCTAGAGTGGTTTTATGTGCTAGTGGAAGTTATTCGATGCCCGAATGTTGCTTGCTTCGTGCTTTGTGAAACTCTCGATGATGGGAGTCAGCTACTAAGTGAATATGACGATATCCAGGAGGTAGATGGCTGGCATCATAAGGAGTTCTTTAGCAGTTGATGGTAGAGAAGTGTGAGAATATAGGAAGAGCCTAGAGAATGACCTTTGGCAGATAAGTACTCTGATAGAGGAGAGTATTCAAGGAAGAGAGATCAGGTATGACGGGATTAGTGATTGAGGGGGGGGGGGGGGGTTGAGCAGCTACTTAGGAAATCTAGGATGGTCCGTGTAAAAAGTATGGGTAGATGTGGCAGGTAGTATGGGCCTGTACTACTGAAAACAGAGGACCCATACTCGATACAGGGAAAATTTCAGAGGTTCTGAGTAGCAGAATGAGAGGTGATCACATGGTTCAAGTACCATGATTTGTAGCTGAATGAGAGGTGATCGCATGGTTCGAGTACCATGATCCGTATCAGAATGAGGGGTGATCACATGGTTCGAGTACCATGATTCGTGACGGTTAGTGCTACTGGTGTTACCGACTACTTTGATTGAGATCAAATATGATAGAGTGTGGGGCCAGAGGGCCATGTTGACGAGATTCAAGGGAGTGTACCTGAGGTGGGGAAAATGAGATGTCATTCGGAGTCGCAAGACTCATGGAAGAGTAGAGGTGGTACTTCATAGAGAATTACGGTTTGAGCTACGCAGTCAGCCGGTAGCGGAAATGCCACTCCCTGTGACTGCAGTGTGCTATTTCTGTGAGGAGCAAAAGGGATGTTGAGTTTCTGGTCCCGAGTTGGAGGTAAACCCTATGGGGTAGCAAGAGTGGTGACCTTTTCACCAGATTATTTGGGCAATATGTTTGCTGCGAGGTATCCTTATGCCAGGAAAGAGTCATTAGTGGGGCTAAGATGTATGAGAACAAAGAGGTGACTTATTGGGGAAAAGGTACTTTTATTAGCAGTTCCCGGTGGTTAAAGGGAGTATATCGGGCGGTGGCCCTCGTGGTCTACGTTGTGCATCGACAATGAGATTGAGGTCTATTGTTTTTATGAATATTCCCCGATTTGGGAAGCAGGGCGAGGAGTCAGAGTCGAAGTGAGTGATAGTGCATTGTTTTCAGATTTTGAGTAGATCTAATGTGGAGCAGTGGGGTATCCGGCGGTGTGTCGATCTGAGGCTTCTAGGTGAATGGAGGCAGCCACATGGGGAGGATTCTGAGGGTTACCTATGGGGTTTAGGGTACTTGGAATTATTTGGTCATTTTTCAGAAAGTCATCGAGTGTTGTGTGGTACGTCCCCTGAGTTGGGAATGATACATATAGAGAGCCAGTCTGCAGTGTGGTTGATTGGGTATGACATAGGGCGATGGTTCGAACCCTAAGAGAGGGAGAACGTGGTATTTTGTTGGGAGGATCATCACTCTGTTCAATTTGGGGTTAGAGGATTAGGTGTCGGGAACCTGCGGTACGGTCATACGAGACTTGGGTTTAGTGGTGGATGAGGGAACGCGTAGAGCGAAATGATGCATATTGTACATGTTCAGGAAAGAACGAGTGTATCCACGATGAGTAGCCGTTGGTCATGGATCTTATTGTGGTCAGGGACTCTTCAGGGTTGCAATGGTTGAGTTCGAGGCGGTTGGTTCGTTGAGGTCCATTTTCGATTGTTGAGATTTTATAGTTTGATGTATAGATTGTTCTCTATACTCTGGGAGAAGCAGCATTTGATTTGTCATTTAGTTTCAGAGTTATTATGAGTAGCTTTGCATGGGTTTTGATCAGTAATAGGATAGGGTTTCGTATGATCGTTATCAAGATCTCAATCATTGACGATTTCTCCGTGTTTCAAATTGTGAGTGGAGTATTTCGAGGTTATGAGTTGTGCGAGAAGGAGATAAATGGTCGTAACAAGACATTGTGAGATTTGATGATGGTGTATCGAGGTATCCGAGTATGATGCCCTAAGTGGTTGGGTTACTTGGAGACTCGAGTTTATGATATGATAAGTGGAGTATCGAATAATTATTGTTCCGGTGGGAACCCATCAACTGATTGTTCGGACGGGGATTATCCAAGAATGTGAATTGTATCAAGAGAAAGTGTGTTGTTGCTACAATAGGCGTCAGGATTAGTGATACTCAGTCTGGGTGGGTGGGTGCACTTGTCCATGATGGACCACGGAGCATGAGTTCAACGAGTACAATATTGTGGTGGCTTAACGATGAGATTGTGGGGTGGTAAGAGAGTGGAAGGAATCAGGTGGGAGTAATCACTTTGTAATGATAGGGAAAAACCATGGTGAGAGCCCATGGCGAGTTAGTAAGTAGGTGATGTAAGCCTGCGGGGAGCTGTAGCATTCACGAGTGAGTAAGGAGGTGATGTAAGCCAGCGGGGAGCTGTAGCATTCACGGGTTAGTGTGAGAGTATAATAAGACTACGGGAATATGTAGTATTCCCTAGTTAGTGCATGACACAGAGGTGTTCTTAGGCTTAGGTAGCCATGAAGACTAAGTCTTTGGGAACCTGGTAGTCGGACCGGTGGTGAGACTAGGGTCTCCATGATGGTCGGGAACCATTATATCTCGAATTGGAGGGTGGTTGTCGCAAATAAGAAGGAATTGAAGAATTAATGTATGCGTGGATTATCGGATGACGGGTCGTAAATTAGTTAGGTATCAGATGGGATATAAGTGGTTCCAATTTTGTTGTTGAACCAGACTATCGAGTTTGAGTTTGGCCCTATATGTGTAGAGGATAGATGAGTTGAGCTATTAGTTTCCTGATGGGTTTTCATTTGTAGTGGTTTTGGGTTGCATTTGATGTTCTAGACCTGGGAGGTTCGGTTTGTTTGGCTTGAGAAGGATCACAGTTCGCATGAAGTTAGTGAGTGTTAGACGACAGAGGTCGGCAGGTGACGTGTGTTTTTAAAGTGGTTGTAATATTTTCTTGGAGTAAAGAGAACTTAGTGGTTGCAGATATGATGTGGTTGGCAGAGATAACCTTGCGGGATTAAACGACTAGTGTTATGCTCGGGCTAGTGGTCATGCCGTTCCAGTCGTCGGGCGTGTAAGGGATGGTAAGGAATGATTTTGAGGACGAAATCTAATTCAAGTGGGGGAGAATTGTAACATCCCGTTTATTGATTAAATAAGTAAATAAAGATTTATAAATAGATAATAATTCTGAATTAAATAATATTGAACGGGGTGTTGGCGTTGGGGAGCAAATGGATATAAATGGGATAATTCAGGGGTTAAAGTGTAATTCCGGGACTATTTTGTAAAGATTCTTAGAAGAAAAGGGGTGGTTGGTAAGTATTGGACCTATTATGAAAGGATTTTGAGAACTGAGGGTTGTTTAGTAAATTATGGATTTAATTTGAAAAGGATTTTAGAAGTGGGGGTATGTTTGGTAATTACTAGGGCATATTATGCAAGGAATTTATGGAATCGGGGGCTTAAATGTAAATCTTGGATTTGAATTGAGAAGATTGTGAATGGGATGGACCGAAGTTGCCAAAATCATTAATAGTTTGAATGGAGTCATGGGACTTTAACCTGTGTGTTCCATTTCCGATGGGGACTGTTTCATTGAGCAATCCTAACCCTAGAGTTCCATTCCAGCCGCCACCATCAGTTGTAGCTTCTTCAGCCGCCACCCGTCCTTTCCTCGTGAATCCGACCAAGCGATGTCCCACCGTTGAGCGTTGCCGCTTGCTACTGCCGGAAACAGGATGTGGAGCCGAAGAGAACCGCTGAGAATTTCGAGACGTGATGTGCACGTCGTGCGTGAGTCGAGACCCACCGGAATTCGCTCAGAAAGTGCAACCGCAACCTACTTTCTCTCCCTTTCGTTTTCGTTGCGTGTTTGGCGTCTTGACCGCCAACGGTGGTCGTGGGTGGCCTTGGATCGTTGTTGCCAGGCTCTCGGTCGTTGTCTGCTGCCCAAAGGGCCAAGTCCTACGTGTTGTCGAGACCAGGTCCCGTTTGTGAGGTAGTATATGAGTGTTCTCGGCTGGAAGCCTAGGAGGCCGGCCACCACCACCGTGAGGTGGTGGCTGCCACCCATTTCGTTTTTCTGCCACCATTGGCCGCCACCAGCCACCGTGGGTAGCAGCTGTGGATGTGTGTATTCTATGTGAGAGGTCATTTATGCACTTTTTGGACAAGAACCATCACCACCACCATTGGAAATGGTGGTTGTCGCCGCCTGCCGCCATGGGCCGCCGCCAATCACCATTACCTGTGGTGGCAGTGGGTGGTTTTGACCTAGTGGAACCCTAATTAGCCCAATTGCTTATTTTTGGACTGGGTTGGTTCATGATTGGGCTAGAAAACCCTAATTTTGGGTTTTTTGATTTGGGCCTATTGGGACCCGCGTTTGGACTAGTGGACTGAAGATAAAACCCATGACAATTTTATTATATGATCTATTAGTGGAATAATGGACTTAATGGGTTAAGTGAGAAATACTTAACCATAACCGTCATTTTATGTGAAAACCCTAATTTTTACTTGGGCCTTGTGATTGGGCCTTCCTATTGGGTTTTAGTATTTGGGCCATTGATGGGCCATCCAAGAGCAGTCATGTAGACTAGAATATTTAGATGGGCTTTAGGGTAAGGCCCATATAAGGGTTTAGGCTGAATTTGGAAAATTGGGCCATGGTGAGCCCAATAGACTCGATTCATATATGGACGAGGTTGGTGGACCATATTTAGATCTAATAATGTGAAGGTTGGTCTTAAATCCTAATGGGGTTATTTGTGGGTTTGGCTTAGTGATAGAAGTCGGAGTGTAGCAGCAGTATTTATAGGATCTGTTCGCCACCCGATGTGAGTCTTCTCACTATACTTATCTGTGTTATAATTGGTGTGTGACCGGAGGGTCTTATTATATTATTGACCAGAGGGTTTCAGTACATATAGACCGGAGGGTCTTAGTACACTATCGACCGGAGGGTCTTATTTGGTTATTATGTATTATGTGTTATCGTGCATACTGTCTTTGTGACTTATGTTGTTATGGTAATATGTGTATATATTGATCTTATGTGTTTATTAGAGTACTGCGATATCCTACATTATGTCTATGTGAATTATGTTGTGTATTTATTATGAGCTTATAGAGTTAGGACCGGAGGGTCCACAGAGTTAGGACCGGATGGTCCATTAGAGTTGTGGGACTGGAGGGTCCCACTGAGACACATTGACCGGAGGGTCTTACATAGTTATAGCCTCAAGTGGCTAATGTGTATTTGTGGTATTTTGGGGAACTCACTAAGCTTCGTGCTTACCGTGTTGTGTGTTATGTGTTTCAGGTGTTTCTCAGGATCACAGGAGGGCAATGGGTCGATTGTACACACAAGATAAAGAGTTATCTTTTGGAGGATCCTGGATTATTAATTTAACTATTATGGAATTATGTTTTGTTAATTGATTATTGGGATTTTGTGGGATGTATTATGAGAATTTTTGTAATTTAAAATGAAAAAAAATTATTTGAGAAATCACGGTGTTACAATTCGCTAGCAGCCAGATAGTGTTAGAGTGTTGTAAGTCTGCAGGTGTAGCCGTAGCATTCACTAGCATTCAGATAGTGTTAGAGCGTTGTAAGTCTACAGGTGTAGCCGTAACATTCACTAGGTTATTAGATAGCGTGAGAGGGTCGTTAGGACGCGGGAAGCACAATAGTACCCACCAGTTCGGGTATAACAGTGAGGATATGGAAATCCACAGGTTGGATTTCGGATTTCCCCAAGTGGTTTAGTTATGGTTGAGCCAGCGATCCGACAGTTGGATCGTCTCCACAATTATGAGATCATGGAAGCAGTGGACCGCTCAGGTGCGTGTATGTTAAGGGCTACCGTTGGTTTTGGAACCAATACTTTTAGTCTCTGATTTGATGATGTCAGGATTCGATGTATGGACCCGACCGGTTGGATCGGGAGGTTGTTAGAGCCACAGTGACAGGATAACTAGTGGAAACTAGTTCCAGAGAAAGATTTCGTTCAGAAGTCGTGGAAGTGACTAAGTGAGGAGTCCTTAGGCTCCACAGTTGAGTTGGAACTCGGTGTTGCAAATAACCGACGAATGATTGGAAACCAGGAAGGTCTCGAGATATTTTGGGCATTTCAGTGATTCAGGTAGTTCAGTGCTTCAGGCAGTTCAGTGATTCAGGCAGTTCAGTGCTCCAGGCAGTTCAGTGTTTCAGATAGTTTCAATGTTATGGTCGGTATCAGTTTTTGAGTTGGGTATGCTTTTGGAGGCGACCATGTCGTTCAAGTGGGAGGGTGATGCTAAGTTGCTCACCGCAGAATCAGGTAATCTCAGAGCAGTTTCATAGTTCTAGTTGAGTTTTGACCATAGCATAGAGGGATCGGTTTCTCGATTGGATTGTTTGAATTCTCGCACGGAGTGGAGATTTCAGTACTGGAGCATCACAGGTGGAATTATTTCATGGATAAGGGTTCGATGGCCGGCACTGGGAGTGGCCGGAATTGCAGCTCAATAGGGGATTGAACGATCTTGGAAAGATTTGTTGCTTGTGGAAAGTTGCCCTGGAAAGGTTAGTGGTGATGCAGGGTAAAAGGGGTAAACCCCTTGTGTTTCAGCAGTAGGTGCACTGTGAGTGCCGACGAGATTTTCTGGTTAGGTAAAAATGGTGCACGGGAAGATGGTAATGATCAGGTTAGTCGGGATAAGACATTTTCAAGAATTTCAATTGGATAAGTTAAGTGCATAGCTAGTGGTAAGAAGTAAGTGGGTTGTGAAATAGTTGGCCGTGGTGGACTTCGAGGACGAAGTCTAGTTTAAGTAAGGGAGAGTTGTAACACCCAGAATCAGGAAGACCAAGAAAAGAAGGTTAAGCTCTAAATCAAGAGTCAACTCGTCGAGTCCGGGGAGGAACTCGACGAGTCGGAGCGGGATCCGGGTCATTGAGTAAGTGACCGACTCGGCGAGTCAGCGAGTGGACTCATCGATTCTGGTTTGGGCAAGAAAAACCCTAATCCCAGAGGTTGTGCCCTATATAAAGCACATTATAACCCACCCTCGGCCTCTTTACTCCCTTTTTGAGTTCCAGAAACCCTAGAATTGAGTGAACCTTCATTATTTGAGAGATTAGAGCCTTGGAAGAGAGAATCTTAGAGAGGGGCTTGAAGATCAAGGGCTTTGCTGCAAAGGAGTGGTGTAGATCCGGGATTTACTTCAGTTGGAGCTTTCGTTTGAGGTAATAGTCTGTTGTTTAGGCTTATGTGCATCTAGATCTATCTTATGTTTGAGTTTGGGGATTTTGAGTATGGATGAGATCTATTTCGAGTTTGGAGTAGATCTGAGGTTGCTACCTCAGATCTAGGTTGGTAATAACCCAGAAAGTCATAAAGTTTAGGCCAATAAGTTGTTGGTGAAGCCCCTTTGTTGCAAACCCTAGCCCTAGAGTGTTCTAAGCCTATAACTCCTTGGTTACACGTAAAGTTTGCCACTTTACGTGGGGGTTAGGCTCTAGAGGATTGGATCCATGGATTTGAGCCCCTGCATGGCTCGAAAAGCCACTGTATGGATTAAGAACTGAAGAGATTCGGCGAGTCACATGGGTGTACTCGGCGAGTTGTATGAGCATGAGCATGAACTCGGCGAGTTGGAAGAACAACTCGGCGAGTCTGTTGAAGATTGCCTTGGACTTGGCGAGTCTAGTCGCGGAACCTCAAATCTTTTCTGGTTAAGCCTCGAAGCAGTGAGTCAGGAGGTGACTCGGTGAGTTGAGCAGGATGGGACTCAGAGATCGTTGAACTCGACGAGTCTTGGGGTGACTCGGCGAGTTGAGTCACATTATGAGAGTTTCAGAATATAAGGACTCGATGAGTCAACGGGCTGACTCGGCGAGTAGAGTCAGTCTGGAGGGTTGACTTTGACCAGAGTTGACTTAGTTTGACCATTGAAGGGCAGTTTGGGACTAAGTGTTATATTTGGTATTAGTAGATTGGGGAGTCATTGGAGTAGCAGCGCGGGAGTTTTCAGATAGCAGTCAGCAGGGTATCAGCAAGAAATCCAACAGTGCAGGTGAGTTTCCTTCTAGTAGGAACGGGTCTACGCCCACAATGTCGGCCCGTTTAGTTAGCAGTAGTTCCGGACTACAGTCTGATGCAGTAGTTCATTATGCTTGGCGTCTTTGTGATACAGATGAGTTATGTGTTCCATACTATGGTCCGATGCAGTATGTGTGTTTATATTATATGCTATGATTATGTTATGCTATGTTCAGTTAGTTCCGGACCTCGGTCCGATGCAGTAGTTAGAGTGCTTAATGTCTTTGTGATTCAAGCATGTTTTGTGTTATGTGTTCCGGACTCTGTTCCGATGCAGTATGCAGTATATGTATTCATGCTAGTTGATATGTTTATGCTATGTTATGTTCAGTCAGTTTCGGACTTCGGTCCGATGCACGGGACAAGGTCCCAATCAGTTCCGGACTTTGGTCCAATGCAGTCAGTTCCAGACTTCGGTTCGATGCAGAGGGCAAGGGCCTGGTTAGTTCCGGACTCCGGTCCGATGCAGTTTCCGGACTTCGGTCCGATGCAGAGGGCAAGGCCCTGGTTAGTTTCCGGACTTCGGATTGATGCAGTTTCCAGACTTCGGCCCGATACAGTGGGCAAGGCCCAGTAGATGCTTTATATGTTATTGTATGATATGTGGTAGTTTGGGGGAGCTCACTAAGCTTCGTGCTTACGGTTTTCAGTTTTGGTTTCAAGTACTCAGTTTTCAAAAGAGGAGCTCGGGAAGATTGCAGTGCACACACCATTTGTTCAGCCTGAGATGTTTTACTCTGATAATAAGTTATGTTTGAAATTAATACTATGAAATTGTGTTATGACTTATGATACGGTTTTTATAAATGTGGTTTTAGTAATGTTTTAAAAGAAAATTTTTAGTCGTGAAAATTGGGTCGTTACAAAACAGTCGAGAAGATTGGTCGATTTTGAAACGATGAGAATGAGCATAGGGTTATTTTTCTGTTGTGAACGACGAGTAAAAAAGTGTGAATCGTGATTTCGATTTCTGTCGATCAGAGAAGGGGGACAAGGAATTCAGGGCATTGCTTCTAGTTTGGCTTCGATCAGAATTAAATGAGGGAAAGTAATAAGGATTAAAATTAAATGACTTTTTAATTTTGGGTCGGTATTTAGAACCGAATAAGCTCTTATTTGGGTAACCTAGACCGAATAACCGAATAACCGAATAAACATAATATAGATACCCGAAACCCAAATCGAATTTCTTATTTGGGCCTAATTCGGTTTAGTTTGGTATGGGTTTCAGTTCGGTTCGGTTCGGGTTTCCGGGCCAAATTCTCATCCCTACTGTAGAGGGCATGCTACCTAGATGGTCAATTCGGTTGTATTTCTTTATTAAAAATGCATCATAAATTTCTTTTTTCTGAAAATTAACCCGGTTTTGACCCTCTGGGAAAACCCGAATTCATGACAGTTTTATTGGTTGCTAATACTGTCTGAGGACAACTTTTGGTAGTTTTCAAACATAGAAAACTGCTTGGTGGAAGTTTTTGGACATAGATGGTTTATAACCAATTTTGGTCATCATATTTTGGTACAAGATATGAATTCATAATCTCTCATTCTCTTCTTCTGTTTTCTCATTTATGAGTCTTATCCAATTGAGGATTTTGGGAATACCACCGAAATACTTCAATTTGAAAGTGTTCAACACGACTCTCAGAATTTCAAGTGCTCTGTTACATCTCAAAAATCTAACAAGAAATAGAGAAAAAGAACGGTGAAAGAAAAGAGAGATAGAGAGAAGCCTTCCATGAAGGCTGGTGAAAACCCCCACTCCACAAGATAATCACTAGAACTTGGGGATGTGTTCACCAGTGGAAACCTCCATCCACATCAGCTTTTACGTGTGAAATGGTGCCCATACCGAGTAGCCTAAATAATAAATGTTCTTTGGGGAAAAAAACTTGTGTTATTTGAATAAAAAAAACTTTCATATTAATTAATCTAGATTAAATCCAATTTGGTTTATAGCAACGTATTTTTAATGGGTTGAACCCGAAAAAAATATAAACAAAGAACCAATGGTTTCAAACTGAAACACGCATGTGTGGACATCATAAGGGTATCCCCTATCATGGGCTTGAAGGTTGGGGGTTTCACAGCGGGACATGATGCTTTAAATGATGCTACAGGCAAAGTCACCAAATATGAGATATTGTACATGGAAAATCAACACGTGTTCATATCATTTGCATTTGATACATTTGGTTTCCTCGTGCCGGATGCGATGGAACTTCTTAACAGAGTACAACGTATCATGGATAGTAATGTTATATCTCGTAGATCCATGGATGTAGTCTTCAAAAAAATTAGTTTTACCATACAAAAAGGCTTAGCGACACTACTTCTTTCCCGCTTGTCATCTCACTCATTGTATGATGATAACTAATATAAAGTGACAATAATGGGTTGATATTAAAATTTACGGATGAAATTACAATTTTATATAAAGTAAATAGACAAATTTGTAATTTACTTCGTCTCTTTTATTAATGTACGACACGAATTAACGACATATGCAGTTTGTATTTGGTTTAGGTTAAAAAAACGATCCAAACTGAGTCATGTTCACTCGTGTTCATCTCTAACGCTCATTTTACTACTAATCTACTATGTAATGAGGTCCATCTTGCTAGTTTTATTGTTTTTGAATGAAATTTCCATAGTTCAAAAAAATCTACTATGTGGTATATTGATCCACTGTTCCAACGACTAGGGATGAGCAAAAGGACCGAACCTGCCGGAACCGGAGCTGACCCAGGAACCGGTTTCGGCCAAAATCAAGAACCAAACCGGCCCGGCGGTTCTACTAGTTTCCGGTTCCTACCGGTTCTTGTCGTGTCTTCAAATATTGGAACCGGTCCTTGAAAAATAGCATCATATGGTTCCGGTTTTTGCTGGTTCTACCGGTTCCGGTTATATCGGTTCCGGTTCCCGGTTCTAAAAATCCACAAATATAACGTCCCGGTCCCGGTCCGGCCGGTTCCATCGGGTTCCGGTTCCGATACTAGTTCCTGCCGGTTCCCCGGTCCATATGCTCATCTCTACCGACGACATATGAGTTGCGGGTAAGAGCAGCCGAGCCAAGCAAATTAGCAAAGTGATTTTCTAAATCAAAAGAGAAATAGGAAGCAGACAAAACAACAGGCGGCCTTAGTTTGTTGGTTTATAAATGATTACGTAATTGGAACGTTTAAATGGAATTTTGTAAGGGATGGGATATACGTACGTCGTACTCCTAAAAGTTCTATGTGTATCCTTCTATCTTTCTATTATTCTCTAAACTATTCTAGTATTATATTAATTATTATTTGGATTGTTATGATATCAATAATATTGATAAATAGTTGATGTGATGTTATATACATAAAATATAATTTTTATTATATCTACTATTATCATTATAATTATCTATGTTTTCATTATCTTTTATTAACATAAGACATTTACATTAGTTCACAAGTGTATTTAATAAAAATGGTCAAAATAGAAATTTTAAATAAAATATAACTTTTACACTTTTTATCTTTTTAAACTTTTTATCCAAGACCACAAGTTTCTATTCTATATGCAAACTCATACAATTTGGTTGTTTTCATTTATGACTACCGCTACTAGCATGATGCCTAAATATTTCTCCTTAGAGCGGACATATGTGTAATATTACCATGATTAACTATCTTTTAACATCGACAATATATCAAAATACTGACAAATGAATTTGTTGAAGCTCCCGTAGAAGTTCTAATACATAACATTTTGTTACTAAAAGGTCTTTGGCCTAACGGTAAGGAGTAACTCTCTTATTTGAGATGTCATGAGTTCAAGTCTTACTTGAGACATATCATTATAATTAAGAGTATATTAGTTTGTATTAAAAAACAACAAAACATTTCGTCCGTAAACCTTAAGAATTGGAAAAGTCAACTTTGAACTTATGATGGTGGTTTGTCATTGAATGATGTTGTGTATGTAATAATTGGGTGTGGAAGTGTTAACAGGGCAGGCAAATCCCATAAAGATGTGTTTATTTCATCACCATCTTTACATCATCAAACCAACCATCCTAAGTTAGATATTCCAAATAAAATATTTTAATTGGGTCATTGTGAAGATAAGATGAGAGGAGTTGATTTTGGTGTGTCATCCAACATCCAACACATAAATTGGTTCATATTTGCATCCGCAAGAGAGAACGTTTGTGTTATAAGTCTTCCAAGGGTTAAAAACATTCTTGTTTATAAATTTTAATATATTTTAAATTTGACATCTTTTTAATTGTCATCGTACAATTAGTGAGATGACAAACGGACAACAAACTGTTTATAAACCAACTTTCTTTTGATTCTCTCACCAATGTAGGATGAACTAAACTCATTAAATTCTTTTGTTACTTTTTCCAAAAGTTTCACCTTAAGGAGTAATTTTCCATTCATCTTTAATCATTTTTAAATGTATGATATACCAAAAATGAAAGTATCATGGATGAGAAAACAAAAATATAACAATTTATTCTTTTATAATGTTTTAAGGTTTGAACTTTGTGCTAAAAAAATGGTAAAATCCATTTTTAGAGTTTGTTAAAATCAAATTTTCAACCATTTATATTTTATGGTAAGTCCAAACAATAATTTATCATCTTTGAATAGATGTTCAGATTAATGTCATTAATTATCTCCCACAACCCTTACTTAGGGCATCCACAATACATTAAACTCCATAGAGTTCAATAGATTGTCACATCATCTTTCTACAATCCATATAACCTTATCATTTTTTTCCTACAATGCATTGAACTCTACAAAGTTCAATAGAATGTTACAAAATGTAATTTATAGTAAATATTTACGAATTAAAAATTTTCCTTTTCCCATTGAAGAGTTCAATGGACATTGAACTCCAAATTTATTGAATATCAATGTGGCATCTCACAATGATAGAGTTTCATCCATTGAATGAAACATAGACTTGTCACCTTATTCAACTCTTCTATTGAACTCATTATTGTGGATGCTCTTATAGAAAATTACTACGGGTATCTCGTTGAATGAACCCATTCAATGTTTGAAGCCTTGAAGATAATGGAGCTTACTATGAAGATTATCTCGCACTCTACCGTTAAAACATAAAGGTAGAAAAGATCAATCTTTTTTTTTCTTTTGTCAAAAAAAATATTTTGCAGCTAAACTCATTGTAAAATAGATGATTATTTTGAAAAAAATATAGCTATTTTGTTTAAATAACATTCCTAATAAAACTATTTTTGTGATTTTGTCTTTTTAAAGGAATACCACTTGTTTAAATCTTTATTTTGAGACGTTGACATTATTTGATTCTATTTCGCCATTTTGTACAAATATTCTTATTAATTTAAAAATGTAAGAAAGAGAAAAAAAATTGGTGTTATGTGATATATTCAAGGCTGGTTCTACCTTTTGTAAAATTAAGCAAGGGTTTACGGCTTTCAATGCTAAAGGATCACTAATTTTAAACTTTATTTTGTTAATTTTATATGTATATATATATATATATATATATATATATATATATATATATATATATATATATATATATATATATATATATATATATATATATATATATATATATTTCTTGGGTTACAAAGACAAGTTGAAGCTAGGCCTTGTGGTGAAAGCACTCTTTTATAAAACTAATGGTCTAAAGTTCGAAACCAATTGCTTACTTGAAGAGTCCCAATTTTTCTATTTGTTTAAAGCCCCCAAATTGGTTGAGCCGCCCTTAGATATATTGTGTTCGAGTCGGCTAGCTACTCTACAATTGTAGAGGAGAATAGAAATAGTAGTCCACTTTTAAAACCCGACGTCTACCTTTACTCCTTGATCGTTACATAACGTGATCTTTTTGTTGTTTCTATTTCATTTCCTTAAATACCCTTAGTCAAAATACATCTTAGGAATCTATCAAACGAACATTAATGCCGGATTTAAAAGACAAAAGGACGTGTGAGCAAGTGATTGATATAAGTATTATATATGAATATTTAAAAAGGTAGTTTGGAAATTATTAACAAAAGGCAATTTTGGAAATAATTAAGTCATCGAAGGTTTTAAAATACTTCTTCCATACGAATGCAACCATTAGATTCCTTGGCTTCACATTCCTCCAAGGAACCGTGGAAGTGAAAACTTATGTTTTGTAGTATTTGATTTTTCTAACAAGAAGTATATGTAAAAGCGACATGTTGCATGTTGCAAATTTTTGAGTAAAATTGATTTGATTATAGTGTTGGTACGATTGTTTCATCACTAAATTTTTATATATTTTTATTTCTCTAAATGACTTTTAATGAAGAAAAAAAATAGTATCTATGATATGATATATGAAATATTAGCAATGTTTTAAAAACCGGTTTTTTAGTTGAACCGGTATGGTGATCCGTTTCCGGTTTAACCGGTTCGACCACTGGGTGAACCGGTTTCTATATTTTTCATGTATTTTTCTATTTTCCAACACATACATACATATAGGAATTATGAATTTGATGTTTACAAGTTCACACATTAAAAATACACATAAAAATAAGTTGTAGATGAATTCAAATACATTAAAATAACACATAACCATAAATTTTATTGTTTTACATCAATCCATATATGTCAAAAAGAAAATAAATTATAATACCGAAACGAAATATAATTTTTGATGAATACAAACACATCAAAAAAATTTATAACATTTACAATATATTTTTATTTAGAGAAAACTAAATAGATTTGAAAAAAAATTACCAAAGTTTATTATGTAAATGGTTCTTTTTTCATGTGTTTTTATTCGGTTGAACCGGTTTATTTTGACCGGTTCAACCGTTTTTTCTAGAAACCGGCCGGTTCAATCCGGTTTAGAAATCAATGTAAAACCGGTAATAGTTGAACCGTTCCCTCTCCCGGTTCCTGGTCCAACCGGTTCGATCGGCCGGTTCAAACCGGTTTTTAAAACATTGAATATTAGAGATATGAGATGTATTGATGTAAATAATTATTATGATGTTTAAAAATCGGGATAAATAAAGTATAAACCTTACAAGATTGTTTTGTTACAACAATATCTTACTTATTTTTTCTCTTCTAAATATAGTTATTTTGGCCATTAAAATATACGTAGAAAATCATAACTAAAAGATGAACACTATCAAAATAATATAATTGCAATTTCAATCCATAATAGTCATGTTTGCAGCAAATTCAAACACCCACTTAACAAATATGGTTGAAATTGTTTAAAATAAATAGAAACTAGAAACGAATAAGATATTTGGTAATTTGAGACATATATAATGGTTGATGTAAACAATTATGATAACTATTTTACCTTCAAATATGAATATCTCAAATTTAATATCACCATAAAAAAAAAATTATATTGATTGTGACAATAAACAAATAAGCTTACTTATAACTAAGAAGTGCACGCATGGCATGGGATTTACGAATTCTTCGATAAATGGTAAGCAAGTTAATACAAATTAGGTTTGTATTTAGTGTTTGGGGGATGCCACTATTTGCCTACACATGTGATTTAAATATTCCAAAAATAGATAAAATTATTCGAGTTCGGTTTCATGGTAATCTCAAACTATAACTCAAGAATTGTTCATCGCATCAAGTATAACTAATTAAACGGCCTTTAAGGTTTAGGGTTCAAAATTCAGACTCTAACAGACTCAAAAAATTGTTAGTGTTTAGTGATTTGACATCCAATATGAGCATTGAGGGATGTGGACAATTTTAATGGTACGATCTAACAATTATAACTAATTAAGTCATAAATTGTTTTGTATAGAAGAAATAGCATGTACATCATGTGAAGAGATGAAGGAAAGTTCATGAGATTTTGGGCATCATGTCACTATCAACGAGTTTAACAAACTAGTGTCTGTAACACGAAACGAACTAAATAACAATAAGTAGAAAGAGTATCCCAAAACGAGAACGTTTATTGAATTTAAGATGTTGTGTTAAGGCTTACCTTTTATACATGGTGAAACTAAATTTGGGAGGTATGTGTTAGTTGAATTTTATATGCTTCTTTTATAATTTATTTAACATATGTGTATGTATTTTTAGTTAAATCATATGGTATATTTTTGTTTATTTTATTTAACCACTATATACCGAGTGCTTTCGAGACTTTGTGTTTATTTTCAGATTTTTAAACAAATAGTAATTAGCTATAACTTTTTTATTATTATTAAAAACGCTCTTAAAAGGTATATTAATCATATTTACTAGAACGTTTAGTTTGACTATGATCAAAACCTTATTGTATAATCTCATAAAACTTTGGATCTTTATGAATTTAAAGTTGAGTTTAGCCTGCTTCCTAAATGACCCTTTATGACATGACATGATCAAAATTCCCTTAAATAATTGAATTATTTTTTAAGAACTAGTATACAACAAAACCAATCTTTTGTTTTATGCAAAAGCTTACAACTTATTAATTAATTAACGAACTAAGTAGATGATCATAAACGAACTTCCAAAATTGATGTGTAGATTTTTGTATTTTTGCTTAAATTAAGTATTCATCTTGAGAGATCAAACCTTTTCAACTTTCACTACTTGGTTTTCTTTGATGCTTGCATTTGTGGGAGCAAATCAGCAAATTGATTATGTTTGAAAAGGTTTATTCTTTATTAGATTAATTTATGGAAATAATTTGATAAGATTTGCCGCCAAACCTTAATTTTTTTATGATTATTTACAAATGCTTTCCACTCAGTATACTGATAAAAAGTAATGGCTTTTGATCATCTCATAATTCCCAATTCCTTTTTTTTCTAATGTTACAAAGTCAAACATATAATCATAGATGATAGAACACACTTCAAAATTCATTTTTGGGTTTAATTAGTTTTCTTCATTTATTATTGTATTTTATTTATATGGTTACACCTTCGTTGATATATCTTTCTAAATATTGTTTATATCGATTTTAAAATAAAATAAATATTTAATGGTAAAGTTTTGAAAAAAAAAATACTAGTTTTGAAAATTCTGTGAAGGTAGTTTCCAAATACATAGTGTTAAAATCGATCTAATCATATCATTTGACACATCTAACTTACGACAAATATACAAATATTTTAAACACAAACATATTAATATTTTATGGATATTTTGGCAAGTTCAATACAAACAAGTCACTTTAGATTATAAAGAACTTCCAAAAGGTTGCCATAACATATGCATGCAAGATAATTGTCAATGCCATTGGAATTTGGCATCCCTAATAAAAACAAATTTATCATTCTTTGGCATATGATTTACTAATAAAAGAATGAAATGGTTTTGAAATTCAGTTCTAGGAAAATAATTGGTCAATAATTACTACATAATTTTTCATAGCAACCATTTAAATCATACATGATGGAATGACATCGTTTAGAAAGACTACTAACAAGTTTAACATATGTTGATAATTTGTATGATATCTTCCCATTTTTTTCTTTTATCTTTAATAAAAGCGTATATTAACACCACAAGGAAAAAGGCCATTACCGGCGACAAAAGTCGCCGGTAAAACTCCCAAAAGTCGCCGGTAATGATAATAGCGGCGACGCGTCGCCGGTAATAAGTCGCCGCTACTGCCTCGTCGC